>NC_047507.1:42575521-42719810 GCF_902827115.2 Pseudochaenichthys georgianus | reverse complement strand
CTCTTCTAACATCAACATGTGTCCCCTCTTCTTCATGTCTCTTCTACATCAACATGTGTCCCCTCTTCTTCAGAGTCTCTTCTACATCAACATGTGTCCCCTCTTCTTCATGTCTCTTCCTACATCAACAGTTTTCCCCTCTTACTCCATGTCTCGTCTACATCAACCATGTGTCCCCTCTTCTTCACGTCTCTTCTCCATCAACATGTGTCCCCTCTTCTCCATGTCTCTTCTACGTCAACATGTGTCCCCTCTTCTCCATGTCTCTTCTACATCAACATGTGTCCCCTCTTCTTCATGTCTCTTCTACATCAACATGTGTCCCCTCTTCTTCATGTCTCTTCTACGTCAACATGTGTCTCCTCTTCTTCATGTCTCTTCTACATCAACATGTGTCCCTCTCTTCTTCATGTCTCTTCTACATCAACATGTGTCCCCTCTTCTTCATGTCTCTTCTACATCAACATGTGTCCCCTCTTCTTCATGTCTCTTCTACATCAACATGTGTCCCTCTTCTTCATGTCTCTTCTACATCAACATGTGTCCCCTCTTCTTCATGTCTCTTCTACATCAACATGTGTCCCCTCTTCTTCATCAACACGTGTCCCCTCTTCTTCATGTCTCTTCTACAGCACCATGTGTCCCCTCTTCTTCATGTCTCTTCTACATCAACATGTGTCCCCTCTTCTTCATGTCTCTTCTACATCAACATGTGTCCCCTCTTCTTCATGTATCTTCTTCATCAACATGTGTCCCCTCTTCTTCATGTCTCTTCTACATCAACATGTGTCCCCTCTTCTCCATGTCTCTTCTACATCAACACGTGTCCCCTCTTCTCCATGTCTCTTCCACATCAACATGTGTCCCCTCTTCTTCATGTCTCTTCTACATCAACACGTGTCCCCTCTTCTTCATGTCTCTTCTACATCAACACTGTGTCCCCTCTTCTCCATGTCTCTTCTACATCAACACGTGTCCCCTCTTCTCCATGTCTCTTCTACATCAACATGTGTCCCCTCTTCTTCATGTCTCTTCTACATCAACACGTGTCCCCTCTTCTTCATGTCTCTTCTACAGCACCACGTGTCCCCTCTTCTTCATGTCTCTTCTTCATCAACATGTGTCCCCTCTTCTCCATGTCTCTTCTACATCAACACGTGTCCCCTCTTCTTCATGTCTCTTCTACATCAACACGTGTCCCCTATTCTCCATGTCTCTTCTACATCAACACGTGTCCCCTCTTCTTCATGTCTCTTCTACATCAACATGTGTCCCCTCTTCTCCATGTCTCTTCTACATCAACATGTGTCCCCTCTTCTCCATGTCTCTTCTACATCAACATGTGTCCCCTCTTCTTCATGTCTCTTCTACATCAACATGTGTCCCCTCTTCTCCATGTCTCTTCTACATCAACATGTGTCCCCTCTTCTCCATGTCTCTTCTACATCAACATGTGTCCCCTCTTCTTCATGTCTCTTCTACAGCACCACGTGTCCCCTCTTCTTCAGCACCATGTGTCCCCTCTTCTTCATGTCTCTTCTTCATCAACATGTGTCCCCTCTTCTCCATGTCTCTTCTACATCAACATGTGTCCCCTCTTCTTCATGTCTCTTCTACATCAACATGTGTCCCCTATTCTCCATGTCTCTTCTACATCAACATGTGTCCCCTCTTCTTCATGTCTCTTCTACATCAACATGTGTCCCCTCTTCTCCATGTCTCTTCTACATCAACATGTGTCCCCTCTTCTCCATGTCTCTTCTACATCAACATGTGTCCCCTCTTCTTCATGTCTCTTCTACATCAACATGTGTCCCCTCTTCTTCATGTCTCTTCTACATCAACATGTGTCCCCTCTTCTCCATGTCTCTTCTACATCAACATGTGTCCCCTCTTCTCCATGTCTCTTCTACATCAACATGTGTCCCCTCTTCTCCATGTCTCTTCTACATCAACATGTGTCCCCTCTTCTCCATGTCTCTTCTACATCAACATGTGTCCCCTCTTCTCCATGTCTCTTCTACATCAACATGTGTCCCCTCTTCTTCATGTCTCTTCTACATCAACATGTGTCCCCTCTTCTCCATGTCTCTTCTACATCAACATGTGTCCCCTCTTCTCCATGTCTCTTCTACATCAACATGTGTCCCCTCTTCTCCATGTCTCTTCTACATCAACATGTGTCCCCTCTTCTTCATGTCTCTTCTACATCAACATGTGTCCCCTCTTCTCCATGTCTCTTCTACATCAACATGTGTCCCCTCTTCTCCATGTCTCTTCTACATCAACATGTGTCCCCTCTTCTTCATGTCTCTTCTACATCAACATGTGTCCCCTCTTCTTCATGTCTCTTCTACATCAACATGTGTCCCCTCTTCTTCATGTCTCTTCTACATCAACATGTGTCCCCTCTTCTTCATGTCTCTTCTACATCAACATGTGTCCCCTCTTCTCCATGTCTCTTCTACATCAACATGTGTCCCCTCTTCTCCATGTCTCTTCTACATCAACATGTGTCCCCTCTTCTCCATGTCTCTTCTACATCAACATGTGTCCCCTCTTCTTCATGTCTCTTCTACATCAACATGTGTCCCCTCTTCTTCATGTCTCTTCTACATCAACATGTGTCCCCTCTTCTTCATGTCTCTTCTACATCAACATGTGTCCCCTCTTCTTCATGTCTCTTCTACATCAACATGTGTCCCCTCTTCTTCATGTCTCTTCTACATCAACATGTGTCCCCTCTTCTCCATGTCTCTTCTACATCAACATGTGTCCCCTCTTCTCCGTGTCTCTTCTACATCAACATGTGTCCCCTCTTCTCCATGTCTCTTCTACATCAACATGTGTCCCCTCTTCTTCATGTCTCTTCTACATCAACATGTGTCCCCTCTTCTCCATGTCTCTTCTACATCAACATGTGTCCCCTCTTCTCCATGTCTCTTCTACATCAACATGTGTCCCCTCTTCTCCATGTCTCTTCTACATCAACATGTGTCCCCTCTTCTTCATGTCTCTTCTACATCAACATGTGTCCCCTCTTCTTCATGTCTCTTCTACATCAACATGTGTCCCCTCTTCTTCATGTCTCTTCTACATCAACATGTGTCCCCTCTTCTTCATGTCTCTTCTACATCAACATGTGTCCCCTCTTCTTCATGTCTCTTCTACATCAACATGTGTCCCCTCTTCTCCATGTCTCTTCTACATCAACATGTGTCCCCTCTTCTCCGTGTCTCTTCTACATCAACATGTGTCCCCTCTTCTCCATGTCTCTTCTACATCAACATGTGTCCCCTCTTCTTCATGTGTCTTCTACATCAACATGTGTCCCCTCTTCTTCATGTCTCTTCTACATCAGCATGTGTCCCCTCTTCTTCATGTCTCTTCTACATCAACATGTGTCCCCTCTTCTTCATGTCTCTTCTACATCAACATGTGTCCCCTCTGTGGAAAGAGACTCTGAAAGTTTCAGGAACAAAGATTTTCTCTCTTTTTGATCCATTTCTATAAAAACCTGTCTGAAAATGAGCTGATCAGATTTTGGCCACTTTATGATGTCATCACGATGTGTTGTCTTGGTAACCATTAGCCAATCAGCAACCAAGGTAACCCCCCCCCTCCCTTATCACCTGAATCTCCTCTAGAGCTCCATTGAGTTCTTTGTAACCAGATGTCTCTCAGAGGGGCGTGGGGAGGGGCTCCTTGTCTTCATCTGAAGTAACAGACAGAGAATCAGCACTTTGGAGACAGGGCTGAAACAGAGGGGATTATGGGTAATGCTGCAATGATCTGTTTGGTGTTTGGAGCCACACACTTCAGAGACATGTTCTGTATTTATCTGAGACCTGATATATTGATGAAAAACAGTATGATAGTGACCTTTAAGATATTTGTGTATCATCTTCTCATGCGTGTTTTAATCCTTTAGTTACAGCCAAAAACGTGTTTTGTGAGGTCACATTGACTTTGACCTTTAACCTCCAGATTGTGATCAGTTCATCCTTCAGTCTAAGCCAGTGCTTCTCAAAGTGTGGTCCGCGGACCACTGGTGGTCCGTGAGCGCCCCCTAGTGGTCCGTGAGTATATTGGTAAAATTTCACATTTGATATAAATAAATACATTTCAGTTTTCCGCACTCTTGCGGGAATATCTCCGCAATGGAACGAGCTTAAGTTTCACTTTCTATTGCATGATAAAACCCAGGGCAACACCTTCGTCACATGTTGCCAGTTCTTTGTACCATTTTCAGGTGATTTATAATCTGTTCTAGAAAAACGATGTGTTTTGGGATATTTATGGAGTTCGGTGGTCCGCGAGTGTTTTTTTATTGGTTAAGTGGTCCTTGGTATGAACAAGTTTGAGAAACACTGGTCTAAGCGGACCTTTGTGCCACATTTGAAACGGTTTTCCTCCAGGCGTTCTGAGATACCACGTCCACGAGAATGGACGGAAGCATGGGCAGAAAAGCTGAACATATGACGGCTGCGCCCTGAGGGTCTTCAGATTTGTGACGGAACATTACAAAACAGGTCATAGAAAACAAGTGTAAAGGACATTTTTAATCCATTTTGATAAACAAACATATTTAATTTAGCAGCATAACCGGATGGTCTTGAGGTATTTTTAAATCCATACTCTGAATTTTATCCCACCCTCCCACACACACACACACACACACACACACACACACACACACACACACACACACACACACACACACACACACACACACAAGTCCCGTTGCCCCAGTCTGGGACTGAGCAGAGCTGGCTCCCTCTTGTAAGGCAGGCACACTTAATGGTGCAGTTTTGGCTGTGGGACAGAAGAGAGATTGAGATTGTTACATTTTGACAAGAGTCTGTATATTCACTTCAGAACTGATTCAGACCTTTTGACCTTTATGTTCAATTGATGTCTTAAACTCTCTGAGGTTTGGGGAGAGCTGCGGTAAGGCAGTGGGGAGGCACTGCACTCAAACCAGCTTGTTTAAATAGGACCAAGTCTCTCTGTATTCTGGGTAGCATGCCATTTGAAAACATACCTGATTGGTTTAGCATTGAGCTGCTCACCTCACAGCTACCCTTAACTCCAACAGACGAGTGGAACACTTACTCAGCCTTTTACAGCACTACTGTGCCACTCCTTTCCTAAAGAATAACAGCTGCAGAGCCACACTGACTTAGAATCAAAAAGAATGCTGCATCTGTCCCACACCGCGCCACACCTGCCTCTCCTGCACTGTCTACCACGGTGACATGGACCATCCTCCCAAAGCACATGAGGCTTTGCAGCATCACGTTGATTTAGTGTTGTCATTCGGTCATGTTATAATGGTGCTGCAAATGAAGCTGGGTTAGTGATATTACATATCTGACGTTAAACGTACGTTATTGCAGTTTCTATTATGTGGTGCTGATTGTCGCCATGGAAACACAGCTCTTAAAAGTTTGTTGTGAAAACCAGCCCAGAGAACACATGACGACATATGTTCAGTAGTGGCTGAATTTCACATGTTGTAGTGATCCAGGTTCTCTTTGCATTGTGTTAATTAGTCACAGCAGCTTTTGTTTCCACTCAAACAGTTCTTAGTGTCTAAGACGCGTTCTGAAAGGTAGTGATGAATAGTGAGGAGCTGTATCCGACCTACAGAGAATTCAAGCAGTGACCCAGTGTCACATCAAAGACGTTCCTAACAGTCAGTAGAAACATCAGACACCACGACTGCTGACATTTGAGATGTGTCGTATGGGAATGGACAGCAGCTTCTTTAACACGGTGAAGGAAGTGATGGGAAGAAAGAACAACAATAATGATCAGTGTGTGCTCGTCAGATTGGCAGTGATTTAGTTTTCTTTATTCAGCTCATTGGCTGTCTACAGACCATCCTGCTGAATGTGGGGGGGGGGATTTTACCTCTCAGGAATATTATACAAGCTTGCCATCAGCCAGGATGTCAGAGCAACTAACTGCAACATAACCCCTCCCTGTCACCCTGTGTATTGATCAGCCTTTTCGTGTCCTTCAAACTCACCTTCTGTGTGCCCAGTTTCTTCTCCACACCCCCTGCCAGCCCCCCCCCTTTGCTTTCCTTCCAGGGATAAAAGGTGGAGCGCGGAGAGGAGGAGGAAGGGGCGGAGCTGGAGGAGGAAGGGGGGCGGTGCACCGAGGGTTTGGAGGGCGAATGCTCCCCCATTCCGCCCCCCTTTCGTTTCTTCACAAGCCCCTGGTGCTCACAGCCCCTTCCGCCGCCCTGCAAGTGAAGTCCTGAGTCCCCCCCACCGGCCCGGCTGTGAGAGTTGTGGTTGGTGGACGACGGGTCTGGGGGGGAGGAATGGCCCAGAGGAGTGTGTGTCCGTCTGTAGGTCCAGACCGCCTTGGCGGCTGGTGAATGGGGTTCTGAGGGGGAGGGCTGGGGGCGGGGCTTGCTGCTGGGGGAAAGTGTGCCATTGGTCTGTCCATGTGTGAGCGGTGAGGAAATGGGGGTTTTAGAAGAAGAGGATGAAGAGGATGAGGCCGCAGAAGGTGGGCGGCCCCGGTCCTGGAGCAGTATACAGTTCCTGTCGGGGCCTGAGTGCTCCCCCTCCTGGGAGGGGGCTTTGCGTTTGCGCTGGGCAGCAGCGGTGGCAGCCTCCTCTCGCAGCTTCATCGTCTGCTTGCTGGGGCGCCCAACAGGGTTCTTAAGACGCCCAGAGCCCCCCGAACGCACCGTCACAGGCTTAGCTGGAGAGAGCAGGTGACCCCCGGCGAGGCTGCCCCCGCTGACCCCCGAGTTCTCCGTCTGTATGGCTGTCGGGGGTCTTCCTGGACCTCGACTGGAGGAGGAGGTAGAGGAGGCCGTTTTGATTGAGGAGTTGATATGACTTCCTGTGCGGACCTTAGAATGTAACGAAGAGGAAGAGGAGGAAGAGGAGGAGGAAGAGGAGGAAGAAGAGGACGAGGAGGAGGACGAGGAGGACGACGAGGAGGAGGACGAGGAGATGGTCCGGGCCGAGGGAGGTGAAGAATGAAGATCTGTGGCTTGAGGTATTTTCCTGTTTTCAAAGAAAATGAATTAGGCGAGAATTAGACTTGCTAACATGTTCTATAGCAGGGGGGTCAAACTGAAATACACAGTGGGCCAACATTTCAAAATGGGTACTACTGGTTCAATGTTTATTGCCAAAAATTATTGAAATGAACCTACTGCATATATTAAACCTGGAACTAACAAAACTTAAATTATTGCCTATAAAAACAACATTAAACATTAAATAATCAGGTGCATTCATTTCTTATGGCTCTATCTGCAGCTTCTCAGAGTCATTTCTTATGAGTACATTTCCCCACAGGCCAACAGCAGCTTCAACAAAACTATTCCCCTCAAAGAGAAACCAAACATGCCCTGTTGCCGTGAGAGAGAAAGTGCAGAAGGAAGCATCCATTAAACTCAGTGTGCTGCTCTGTGATGCTAGTTCAGATACTTGGCATCTCATCTCGGGTGCAAGGTCATCAATGTTTGGGCTCAGGCTCTGAGCTTGAGTGAAGGTGTGCGTGCAATATACCGGCGGGACCGATCTAATAATAATTAGAAATTATCCTGTGGCCTCGAGTTTGACAAAATGTGTTCTATAGGACATTCTGACGCATAAGAATGGAGCATGGGAAGCTTTTTGACTACAGACTCTGTGGCCGCAGAAAGCAGTGTGCGGACTTGTTAGGTTATGATTTGATCAGATACTGTATTTCTAGAATTAAATATGTGCGCAGTCTGTTAAACTAGATTTTGTCCCCATTTGGACAAGCTCGACTGACGCTTGTTTTATCAGAAACATGGCTAAACAAATCTATTTTGGCCTCTGACATTGCCTTATATGGTTATAATGTGTATCGTACCGACCGGCCTAATAAAGTGGTGGCGTTGCCATTTATGTGAAGAATAAGTTCAGTGTAACTGCAGTAGTTTCCAAATCGATCAGTAAGCAATTTGAATTTTTAGCCTTAAATATAGAAGTGGCAAAGGGGCAACAGGTCATGGTGGTGGGCTGTTACAGACCCCCCTCAGCTGGCAAGGACTCCTTGTCTTCACTAGCAAATCTTTTATCACAGCTAGACTACAAGGACATAGTGCTACTTGGACATTTTAACTGGGACTGGTTAACTGCAGAGTCAGAGGATTTTAAAAACCTTTGTATCTCTTAAATGTTACTCAGATTGTGGACAGTCCGACTCGCCCTAACATTAAGTCCCCTCATAAATCCTCCCTAATTGATCTCATTCTAACTAATGCTCCCCATAAATATTCATCTGTGGGAGTATTTGCGAATGATCTGAGTGATCGCTGTGTTGTAGCCACAATCAGGGACACTAAGGTCCAAAAGGTTAAACCTCGCATCAAGAGAGACATAAAACATTTTGTGGAGCAGGGTTTTGTGCATGATCTGTTTGGGTTTGATTGGGGTCAAATCGATCTGTGTGCTGATGTAGAAACCACATGGTCTTATTGTTATCTTGGTTTCATGGAGATCATTGATAGACATGCACCCCTGCGTACATTTAGAGTAAAGGGACGAGACAATCCTTGGTTTTCTGCTGAGCTGTCTAGTCTCCTGCATGAGAGAAACAAGGCCTGGGCAAAGGCTAGGCAATCAGGCTCAGAGGTAGAGTGGCTGCGTTTTAGGCAGCTAAGGAATAGCTTCACTTCACATGTCAAAAGTGCTAAATCTAAGTATTATCTGTCAGTAACCACAAAGAACCTGAATAATCCTGGAACATTCTGGAAAGCCATTAAATCGTTATCCACCGGTGAGATCCATAATGAGCTACCTCCGTGCCTCACCACAGCACCTGGCTCTATATCGGACAGGGCCACCATACTATATTGCTTTAATGAACATTTTGTGTCCTGTGGCTCTATGTTTCATTCCGTTTCTAATTCTGCTTCTGTGAACACCACAGTCGGTGACTCAGAACAATGTGGTCTGGAAAACCTTTCAGTTTTACTCCTTTTACTGTTGATGTTGTTCGTGAAGCTTTAACCAAGTTAGATCCTAAGAAACCGGCTGGCCCGGACAACGTAGAACCTTTATTTTTAAAGATAGCTGCAGATTGTATTGCTCCACCTCTCACTACTCTTTCTAACCTCTCCCTCAGCACTAACACAATCCCAAAAGTATGGAAGTCAGCGTATGTCCTGCCATTGCTAAAAGGAGGGGAGGCCACCTTATTAAATAACTATAGGTCAATCTCTAAGTTGTCAGTTCTGGCTAAGGTGCTCGAACGCCTAGTGAGTGAACAGGTAAAGGAGTTTTTATGTAACAATGACATCCTGTCTAAACATCAGTCAGGCTTCAGAAAGCAACACAGCACCATCACTGCCACAATGAAAGTGGTGAATGATGTGGCGAGTATTTTAGATAATAAGCAGAGTTGTGCAGCTCTATTTATTGACCGATCCAAAGCTTTTGACACCGTCGATCATCGCATCTTAAAGCAGAGGCTGGTCAGTATTGGCATATCCAGCCATGCAGTGGGTGGTTTGTGAACTACCTCTCTGAAAGGTCCCAATGTGTTCAGTTTGATGGGCTGTCTTCTGAGTGGTTAAACATTTCTAATGGTGTACCACAAGGTTCAGTTTTAGGTCCGCTATTATTCTCTATCTATATTAATAGTTTAGGTGAAAATGTCGAAGGAGCAACCTTACATTTTTATGCGGATGATACTGTAATTATTGTGCAGGTCCCTCGATTAACGAGGCTGGTGTTAAATTACAGGCTGTTTTTAACACTATTCAGGCTCAGCTCTCTGAACTTAAGCTTCTTTTAAATGTAGATAAAACCAAGGTAATGCTCTTTTCTAAAGCTAAAGCTAAAAAGACACCAGAGCCTGTTTTAGATATTGTAACTATGCAAGGAATACAACTTGAAGTGGTTACCTGTTACAAATACCTTGGTATCTGGCTTGATGACTGTCTCACTTTTAAATTTGATGTAAATAACCTGCTTAAAAAGCTGAGGGTTAGGCTAGGGTTCTTCTACAGGAACAAGTCCTGTTTCTCGCTTGAGGCCAGGAAAAGGCTCTGTGACCTTTGACCTGTGCTGGACTCTGGGGATCTGGTCTATATGAATGCACCTGCCAATTACCTGAGCAAGTTAGATGCTGCGTATCACAGCGCACTGAGATTTGTGACAAATTGTAAAGCATTACTCATCACTGTACCCTGTATACCAAGGCGGTTTTGCCATCACTTACTGTACGGAGGCTCAGTCACTGGTACTTTTTCATTTACAAAGCCATGTTGGATAAACTACCATCTTATATCAGCTCCCTGATCTCTCGGCGAATTGAAAGTACTTATTGCCAGAGATCGCATGCTGTGGTTTTATTAAATGTGCCAAGTGCTAGGACTGTCTTAGGGAAGAAAGCTTTTAGACGTGCAGCTCCACTAACATGGAGCAGTCTGCAAAAAGAATGGAACATTACCAAGCTGGTACCACTACATGTTTTTAAAGCTCGGTTGGGTGCTACTCACTCAGATGCTGTTGGTACCTGTACATCAGGGTTTCCGTTAGCCGGTAATTACTGGTTTTAGCTGGTAAAATTAATAAAAAACCGGTAAATTCAAAACCTGCCGGTCAACATGTCTGGTAATAATTAGGGAGGCTCCGATCGATCGGCCGCCGGTCATTATCGGCCGATATTCACTCTTAATAGTTTGATCGGTGCTCTCTATAAAGGCCGATCAGGAGAGCTGGATGTGATCGATATGGACATGAACGCGAGTGAAGTGTAACCGGAGCGAGAGAGAGATCAGATCAGCTGCTGAGTCTGACCGAGACACGCAGCTCTGCAGAATCACCTGAAGCCCCGCCCTCTGTTTAGCGAGCTGCAGGAGCTGCATGAGAAACTGACTGCTGTCAGGAGAGAGAGGGAGGGAGAGGGGAAAAGAGAGGCTCCGTTTCTCCCGTGTTATTATTCAAAGTTGATGTAAACTTCTGAATAATGTACGTTATCTACTACAAGTAGTTTGTTTGAATGTAATAATTATGTTGTTTGTTGTTTGTGGAATCATTTATTGAAAAATGAATCTGAATGTTTCGATCTGTTACCATTATAAACTGAAGCAATATAAAAATGAGCCCCGTGAACTGAGTTTTAAACTGAAGCATATCCGCTCATAGTCCGGTAATTACCTGCTAACGGAAACTCTGCTACACAACTCTTATTATTATTATTGAAATATGACCGGTAAGTTTCAAATTAGTCCGGTAAAATAAATTCTGCCCGGACATTTGACCGGCGAGAACAAATCCTAGCGGAAACCCTGCTGTACATGTGGTTAAATATGTACATTGTAATCCCTGTACATGTTGCTGTATGATGTCCTTCTGTTGTTTATGTTTGTATGTCTTCTCGTGGAACCTACTGCTGCAGGTCTCCCTGAAAAAGAGATCAGTGATCTCAATGGGATTTCACCAGATAAATAAAGGTTTTGAATTGAAATATGGATATTTGTATTTCACAAGATGTTAAATTGCACAATTAGATGTGATTAATTGGTTTCTCACTCTGTAGTTTTTTGCGCTTTATTATATCTGTTTTGATCCACATGTTATTATCTTTTACTAAATGTGTGATCAAACTTCACAAAAGTGTTCTGCATCTAAAACCAGCAGAATGTTCCACGGTTTTCACCGACACGCTATCTGTAGTTAAAATACACGGGACAGTTTGTGAACAGCCATGTACGCTCACCCAAGCCACTGCTTGGAGATATTTGGAAGAGGTCAAGGGTTTGAAACCCCTAGATTGCCGGGTCGTATAAATAATGGAACAATTAACAAAAGACTGGACAACATACCCGAGCAAAGCAGATGTGATAACTTTAATACAATTATGATGCGGTATGCCAATCATACTGGAAGAATTTAGTATTTGGGTAGAAAAATGCAATAAGATAAAGGACCAGCTACTAAGGCATGGTTTTGCTAGTTACTCTGGTGACTGCAGGGCTCTGACAATCTGGGTTATTGCTCAACAACCAACCTACATTTGAGTGAGATCAAAAAATAGCCTACTGCCAAATTACAGGAAGAGCAATATTTATAAAAAGGCAAAATATAAATCAAATCGCATTCTAAATGGAAGAATTGTAGCTCGATAAAGATCCAAATGAAAATGGGAATTATGTAAAAGATATCCCTGCTGTTGCTGAAAAGTGTTTAGTCCTTATATGACCCATTTGATGGGCATGTAAACGAGTCCATCTTAGTGCAGACTTCACTCAGTGTTCAGCACTGATTCTGGCAGCAGAGAACACCATCTGCTTCATCTATTAGTGACTAAGCAGTGGGTTTACACTCAAGTTCATCTGCAAGTGTTACCAAAAAGCATTCTGATGTAACAAGCACTCATCCATGTACAGTGGGTGGGAGTCTCAAAGAAACAGAAATGGGATGGAGGCTGAGGCTGATTTGCACATGTTATACTAGTGATCAGGTTAGTCTCAAAATGTACGTCATTAAAATAGCAGTGCTTTTGATGAATGTAGTATAGGCTATCTACTATCAGAGACTTGGTTGGATGCTGAGCAAATTCTAGCCCATTGAGAACCTTTGGAACTCTGGGGCATTACTTGCTGATTTTTTGGTTCATTCTGTAAAATATGTTGTGTATGAAAATATATTTTTCTTATATCATTCTTGTCAAAACATTTTTACATTTGACATTCACTTAAAGGTGGGGTAGGTAAGTTTGAGAAACCGGCTCGAGTGCGCTAGAATTTGAAAATACACAACCGGAAAAAATATTCCACTTCCTCACAGAGCCCCTCCTCCAACACACACGAACATGACCAATGAGGGCACGAGATCAGCTTGTGCCCAGATGGAAGGCTGACAGGCAGGTAGGCCGTCCAGTTACTTTAGCCGGCTCAGATGATTGGTCGTGCTTTTTACAGCACTACAGCTTCTACAGATGACATTTTTTATGGATTTTTTGTCAAAGCACTTCAGATATTCATTGCTATCGGGATGTTAAGAGCATTCCATGGAATATAACAAAAAGTGTATCTCGAGCCGGTTTCTCAAACTGACCTACCCCACCTTTAATGAAAAGCATTTAGATAAGGAGAACATATGTTTGTACTTTTAGCATACAGTATAAATGCCAGTGACAAAAAGATACCAAAGTTATCTTTCCAAGAAATGTTGACAGTGAGCAGAATAAAAGCAGAGCGAAGTCAAAAGGGCCACTAAGAATGTGAGTGTCTTACTTCCAGAGGTGTGCGCTGATGTGCTGCTCCAGCATGCTGCTGAGAGCCGACCTCAGGTGGTGGAGTCTGCGGTCAAACGTGTAGATGCCGTGACCCAAAGCATGGCTGCCAAATGAACATACCTGCAGAGAGAAGGCTGGTTGTAAATCTGTTCCAGGCAGGTGAGTTAACCTCCAAGAGAACACCTTGAAGATGAAATAGCGTTGCAGCTAATAAATAAATACATGTGGTATGTGCTTGTCTGTAATATAGTTAAACCCAAGTACAAAGGGCTCACCGCTAGAGGTCTGGGATGTGCAGCAGAAGATGGGAACTCAACGGGCTCCTCGGGTCCCTCTGCCTCACTTTCATCACTGGAGATTTTTCCATGGACCAGAGGTGAGGGGGCTCGGACCCCCCCCTCGTCCTGCTGCTCATCCTCCGTGTTGCTCTCCGACACAGACGAAGGCCGACTGTAAAACACACATTCGACTTTTTGCTTCATCCTTTTTTTTGGTTCCACAAAATTATATTTGACTATAATCAACAACATCATTTTTCTAACTGACTAAGTGCTCTCACTTAGCACCACCTCGAAGCCCCCTTCCCAAAGGACTCGGTGTGATCTTATTGGCTGGTGAGAAAAATGGCATGTAGCTGCACAATATGTGTATAAGTGCGTGTGCAGAAAAGTGTTGCAATTGTAACCGCCGAGTTAAATATGTTAGTTTTGATCAAATTCATAATATGAATTGTGATGTGCCTCCATACTAGGGATGTGCATCTCCATCACTCAGGCGATGCGATGCGCATCTCGATACGCTGCCAACGATACGATACATTAACGATACATTTGAAACACCAGGCGATACGATACGATTCACCCCTGTTGCGATACAGTTCTTTACGATTTGATTCAACATTATGCGATTCGGTGCGATTCAACACGATGCAAAAATAATGATACTTCAATTTGGTACGACAGAGGATTTTTGTTTTATTCCTCATATGCAGAAAATCATACATTAACAAAAAGGTGCTTTACATATTTGGTACTGCACATCCCATCATGCCGTTTATTTGTGTACCTTTAAAAGCTCTCCAGAGTGCAGTACCATGTTATAACACCTCACAGTTAAACAATGAAAGGACGCATTGCCCAGGATTAACAATGTGCAAATAACAGCTACCACAGAGCAACGCCCATACAGCTGCTGCCTGATGTCAGTCAGTTTAAACTATGTTTTATCGATTGTTATGCCTTTTTATCTATTCTTATGTGTGCCTTTTATCTATTATTGTAATATTATATTTTATTATAATGTTATGTCTGCTGTGAAGCACTTCGGTGAAACCCTCTGTTTTTAATATGTGCTATATAAATAAAGTGGATTGGATTGATGTGCTGAACACTCATAGGCTGACTCACCAGAGAGCAGGAAGCAGTGGGCTCTATAGGAACAATAAAGAATACAAAGAACCTTTCACAAACAGCTCTTTCTTAACTGCTTACAGTGAGGAAGACATGTAAACTGCTATTGGCCGTCACAGGCTGCTGTAAACTAAACACCTCTCTCTGACAGAACGCCTGATTTCACTCACGTCTAACTTCTAGGTTTCTCTTTTCAGCCGCAGACCCCATGTCGCCTCTTTATGTGCGTCGCTAAGTTCCTCGTACTACGTGTGTACTTTAAAGCGGCTCGGCATCATTTACAATTTGCGAGCGATTTTTCAAGTTGTCCGTCTTTGTTGAACAATCCGAAGTGTTGCCAAACGTTTGATTTGTAGGTATTTTTCTGCGCGCTGTGTTTCTCTTTCTCCTCGACTTCATGTGTGTTGATCACTGAGACTCTCGGCCTCCGTAGTGCGAAGCAGAGGTCAAAGGTCGTCTCTGCGGAGTGCCGACAGGATGAGGGGATATTATATGAATGAATCGTTTTTTTACCGATGCAAAGACGCTACAATCGATGCATCGCGAGTTCAACCCACACTGTAGCCGATGTGCACTCTTTCTACACTCGCATTTCAAACTTTTTGCCGGTACACCGATTAGGGGTGCAACAACTAATCGACTTAATCGATTACCAAATTAGTTGCCAACTAATTCAGTCGTCGATTCGTTGGTGACGTCATCACGTGTGTTTTACACCCCGTTAAGCTCTAACTTTATTGGTCTTTGTATCGGTACTGGAGACATTTAAAAAATATATGTCATGTATTATTGCTACAAAGACATTATATCGCAGTCTTAGTGTCGCCAACTCGTTTCTAATATGCAAAAAGACAAACAAATGCGTCTACGATGTATTTTCGATCTTTCTCTCCCCCGCCTGCTTGCGTGGGGGCGGGGCAGTTTACACACGGGCTGCTGCAACATGCAGCAACACACACACACACACACGTGGGAGATGGCGGAGAGAACGCGCTCCGAGGTGGTTAAACTTTACCCGTCTCGATGTGGAGAATGCTCGTTGCCAAAAGTGGAATAAGAGTTTAGCATGTAAGGGCGGTAACACGAGCTATTTGTCTAAACATTTATCAAAAGTGCTCCACATCCAGACGGAGGAATGCACCGGGTTCCACTGTCTTTCTAGCAGCTCTGTAGCCCCGTCCACGAGTAACGTTTTCACGTCAGGTGTTATGTATACTAGCAGCAACACACGGAGCTAACTACATTATACAAACATAATGATTAGAGGTAACAGAGTTATTTGCGGACTTTTGGTGACAGAGCCTTCAGTGTGGCACCCCCCACCCTCTGGAACTCTCTCCCCCCCGAAATCCGCAGCGCCCCAACCCTGGACATTTTCAAAAAAGCCCTCAAAACGCACCTTTTTACCAAGGCTTTCCCCACTGTATAGTTAGTTTAATAGGTTTATTTGTCCGCTACTTCCCCCCCCACCCCCTTAACCTGTCTGCCTTTTTTCCCCTACTCCCCCCCCCTACCCGACTTGTAAAGCGACCTTGGGTTTCCTGAAAGGCGCTATAAAAATATTATATATTATTATTATTTAGTTTGTTAAAGTTTCAGCTATTCTTATATTTACAGTTGTGTCATCAGATTATTTAATACGATTTGTTAAAAAACTGTTGTTTCTTTTGATGTGAAATATTATTTATTTAATTTGAATAAAAAGCAATGTTAGTTTTGTTCACAATTTAAGTTATTTCAATAATATATTTATTTTGGAATCAAGTATTCATCTTTATTGTCTTCATTGTTAGTTTCCACATGCCTAAAACAACCTCAAGCTACATCTATAAATTGATGGCTAAATAAGAGCGTTTGAGAAATTGTGCAAGGCATACAGTAATAGTCCGAATAGTCGACTAATCGTTTCATTAATCGATAGATTAATCGATTATCAAATTAGTCGTTTGTTGCAGCCCTAACACCGATGCAAATCGGTGAATCTTAACATCCCTACTCCATACACACATCTCTATCCGAGCTGGCGTCAGTAAAGTTCACTAACCTGAACGCAGGGAGGCTGGCCAGGGGTCTCCTGCAGTGTGGGGCCCCCGTCTGTTCCATGGGGGCCTCTGGGCTGGGAGAGCGTCCAGCAGAGGAGTTTCCATCCAGGGATTGGGCCCCTTTTTCACGGACCTTGGTCTTCAGTTCTGCCACTAGCTGGTCAAAGTTCTTGCTGCGCCCCATCACTTTCCTCCGCTGGTGGATGGAGTGAATCTGAGGACAGAGGAACAGCAGGTCAGTCGCTGCTGCATTTCAAACAAACGGACACAACTTGTTTTGGTGTTGTATATCCTTCTAATAATAATGCATTTTATTTATAGAGCGCTTTTCTTGAAACTCAAAGACACTTAATAGATTAAAAATTCATAAAAACATAATTAAAACACTGAAAATATATAAAACACAACATTAATTACAGATTAAAACTAGTTCTGAAGAAGGGAGTTTTGATTTGTGATTTGAACAAGGTGAGGTCGGGGCAGTCACAGGTGTGTTTGGGGAGTGAGTTCCAGAGGGAGGGGGCAGCGACGGAGAAGGGTATGTCCCCCCAGGTTCGGGGCTTGGTCCTATGAGGGAAAGACAGGAGGTTGGGGTCTGAGGGGCGCAGGCTGTGGGTAGGAGTGTGGTGGTTAGGGTTGCAAAGGGGCGGAACACTTCCAGTACATTTCCATGGGAAGTTAAGCTGGGGAATTTTGGAAATATTCCATATTGGAAACTTTCCATGGGAATAATGGGATTTATGGGAATTTATGGGAACTAACTGGGAATTGAGGGTAATATAATCGAATTGTATCATTTTATTTTTTGAAATGAGCCGTTGCGACTTCCGACTGATTTCGATAGAGCGGGTAACACATGAGCACAGCCCTCTGTGGACGTCAGCATGAGCAAGAGAAGGGTATCGGAGGGAAATCGTGTTTTCCAAGAAAAGTGGGAGAAAGAATATCTTTTCACTGAATTCAGGGGAAAACCACAATGTTGAGTATGTTTGCAGACCGTTGCTGTAATGAAAGTAAGCAACTTGAGCCGCCACTACTACTAGTGTGTGTGTGTGTGTGTGTGTGTGTGTGTGTGTGTGTGTGTGTGTGTGTGTGTGTGTGTGTGTGTGTGTGTGTGTGTGTGTGTGTGTGTGTGTGTGTGTGTGTGTGTGTGTGTGTGTGTGTGTGTGTGTGTGTGTGTTCCAAGTCAATCTGCAGCCCCCTGGTGGCCAGTACTTAAATTATGTGGCCCCCACCACCATCCAAGTTGCCCATCCCTGCTGTAGAGGGTGTGGTCTCAATAGCCATGCAGTAAGCAGTGTGCTTGAGGAATGGCATCCGTTTGTTTTAGTCAAGATTATGCTAAAATATACTTTCCCCAACTATATTTAAGTTCCCTACGAAGAGCCAACCTTCAATTTAGAAAATTCCCAGTTTATTCCCATGGAAAGTTTCCATCTTTGAAAATTCCCGGAATTTTGCAACCCTAGTGGTGATGGAGCAGGTCAGTGAGGGAGGGGGGCCTGGTGATGGAGCAGGTCAGTGAGGGAGGGGGGCCTGGTGATGGAGCAGGTCAGTGAGGGAGGAGGGGGCCTGGTGATGGAGCAGGTCAGTGAGGGAGGAGGGGGCCTGGTGATGGAGCAGGTCAGTGAGGGAGGGGGGGGCCTGGTGATGGAGCAGGTCAGTGAGGGAGGAGGGGGCCTGGTGATGGAGCAGGTCAGTGAGGGAGGAGGGTGCCTGGTGATGGAGCAGGTCAGTGAGGGAGGAGGGGGCCTGGTGATGGAGCAGGTCAGTGAGGGAGGAGGGGGCCTGGTGATGGAGCAGGTCAGTGAGGGAGGAGGGGGCCTGGTGATGGAGCAGGTCAGTGAGGGAGGAGGGGGCCTGGTGATGGAGCAGGTCAGTAAGGGAGGAGGGGGCCTGGTGATGGAGCAGGTCAGTGAGGGAGGAGGGGGCCTGGTGATGGAGCAGGTCAGTGAGGGAGGAGGGGGCCTGGTGATGGAGCAGGTCAGTGAGGGAGGAGGGGGCCTGGTGATGGAGCAGGTCAGTGAGGGAGGAGGGGGCCTGGTGATGGAGCAGGTCAGTGAGGGAGGAGGGGAACTGGTGATGGAGCAGAAGGATCTTAAAATGGATGCGTTGTGGGACGGGGAGCCAGTGGAGGTCTGCAGGACGGGGGGATGTGGTCACGGAGCGGGCGGCAGAGTTCTGAATGTACTGGAGCTTATTGAGGAGTCAGGATGTGTACCACAGAGGATGCTGTTGCAGTAGTCTAGTCTGGATGAGACGAAGACATGGATGAGCAGAGAAGGAGAGTGATGGGCGGCGACGGGATGTACTTTTGAGATGGAAGAAGGCAGTTTTGGTGATGTACTGTCGAAAATGACTGAGGTTGTGGATGGGAGGGGTCGGAGTGGAATGTCAATGGTGAAGGAGATGTTTTGCCTCCAGGATTATATTTCAGTGAGACAGTTGGTGAGAGTTGAAAGAGTTGAAGTGGTTCTGGATTTCGTTGAGATGTTACGTTGGACATCGATCTGAATAAATACTACCCATATCACAAGCTTCAATAAAGGTGGTGACACGGCTGTGTGATGTAGAGAGAGAGTAGATATGAATACGTCTTTAAACAGTTAGACTATCTATTCATTTCAAAACACTGATTGAAGGTGTATTCTGTTTCTCCGTCACACATTACGAGAATCACAGCTGATGTTAGCTGCTCACCTAAAGCTTGAAATCTATTTGTTAAAGATGTCATGTGTCTGACACTGGTCCTTTGGTTGCTTTGGAAAGAGGCTCAGGTACTTTGCAGTACACTCATGTCGGTTTATCATGCAGCACTGTCCATTAGTCACTTTGCTGTTATCTTTAAACGCGTCAGTTTCATTTCATACTTTTAGATGAATAGTGTTAAGGATTACATGATGTCATGTGTTCCTCCTAGCAGGTGGAAGAGTCCACCTTCAGAGCAGGCAGAGATGCAGGTTGTTCTCCTGCGTATCTTTCCCGTCACTTCCTGTTTATCGGGTCGTCCTGTCTGGATGTGGCCTCTCACACTCACTTCCTCCCTCCCTCACCATATAAGGACTCTTCCTGAGCTGGGAGCCATTCAGTAGCAGTCAGTGCTCACTAGTAGCAGAGAGGTGACTGCAGTGTCCTTCATTTGAAGGAATCCACTGTAAATGGAACATTTCTTAAATGCAGAACGTGATCATTTAGCTTCCAATGAGCTCCCACCGCTTGGTGTGCAACTGGATTCACAGGTTCTGTGATTCTCTGACAGCTTATCAACTCCGAGGGGATATCAACATGGTCAATGCAACTTTTAAAACAGTGGTACCAATACACTGTTCCACTTGCCAAAGCAGCTATAGTTGAATACTAGACGTGGTTATCGATAGGACAACAGACGTCCACCTTACAGTAAATCACTCCGTGGATTTATCACTGCATCACCATGGAAACACACATCGTGGGTCACATTTCTTACAATGGGGTTAATTAGGGTTATTTCTGATCAAATACCAACATTGCTTGTATACGATCTGCATGTTATACATTTGCAGATTAAATTACTTTAAATACCGTTTGAATGCCTCAGAAATGTAATAATTAAATGACTTTGGCAAGACCTCGACAAACTACAAGTGGATAGATCCAGCCCCATGGAGAACAACGCCCCTCCATTCACCATCAGGTGAACACAAGAGAGCACGATAAAGACAACTTCGGTGCAAAGCGACCAGATACCATGTGAAATGCACCATGTTTTGATTCAATAGTAATGTTAAAGCTTTAATTAACCCGGCAAGCCTGGTAACCGTGCACATACATCAACCCTTTACAGTAGTTTCCACTTCACCAAGAAGGTTCCAGACTGCAAACACAGGGAGGACTTCGTGGGAAACTTGAACGAGTGCACGTCGCTGGATGAACACTTGATGTAATGATGCTATAGGAGAATTGGCAGCCAGGTGTGAAACGGCACCACCCTCATCCCAACACCAGACACTGGAACGCACCCAGAACACACTGATCATCCCATACTCATCGAGTCGAGCTCAGCACAGTAGAAGCAGCTCTGCCAGACGCACGGCCGCTGCTCTGCAACACCTCCACCCTAACAAGTCATGTTTCTTTCTATAGTCGTTATTCACACATTCGTTTATCACCCTGTTCGTCAAAGAAAATGCGTAAACTAAAATGTTGGTCTTCTATAAAGAAAAACATGCTATTATACAATAAAGTCCTATTGGCTGATATGAGACAATATGAAACAAATATATCAGTGCATCCTTTGACTGGGACTTAACAAGCATGACTAACAAGCACAAAGACATGTCCATAAAGTGACTCCCTACCTAGAAAGTTCACACCCAGAAGGGGTCCAAATACCATGGAACTGCCATCAATGCTGCGTCCTGCCGCCTGTCTGACGTCCTGCTATTGAAGGCAACTGCTCGTCAGCCATAAAGGATCTGCATTGCATTTCGCATCGTATGCGCCTCCATCTATCACGTCTACCATAGAATTGATAAAGGTACAGTTCCAAAACATTATCCAACTTGTTGGCTGTTGTCTGAGCACTGAAGAGACCACAAACTCACAACCTACTTTTCCACTGTCATGTGTACGGACTGGCTCAAAATCAAAGGTGATAGGACTGGATCCTGACATTAATCCTCTCAACCTTCTACTGAACTACACAGAGAAAATAGAGAAAAACAGATAAACAATTTAAAACAAGAAAAAGAGAGGAATGAGACAGAAAAATGAATGTGAGGCACGTGAAGTAGTGCATTGGTGTGGTGAGGCAGTGTGTTTGGAGCTCACATTGCAGGTCAGGAGGCGGGTGCAGACCTTCTTCCTGTCAGGGTCGAGGACGCCGCAGTGTTTGTCCAGGTCGCACTCCCTCTCTGAGGAAACACACAGCATCTCAGACACAGCACCACACGGTGAGCAACACACACGTCCACATCTCTGCAGCTTACATGGGGACATGTGGGGGTAAAGTGATGACATACGACACCCAAAAAACACATGTCCACAGATTGTATACATGTTCACCAGAATGTGTTCTACAAGCTGAATTCCAGTGTTCTCAACCAATTGACAGACTGTATATTCTGGAAGCATTTCCGTGCTTTTTAGTGGACCGTCAGCAAAGATGCAGTTTTAGTTTAATTGAATACATTGATATAACGCAAGCCGCGTCATGGTGTGCATTTCAGGCATGCTTTGCACACATGAGCAAAACCTGAGATGTCTTTTTAGAGGCAGTTCTGTTTTCTTCTGTATCATGTGCATTTCGACGGTATGAATAGGCTCCGAGGGCCAAACACGAGTGCACACTGTCCCTGAGAAAACCCCAGAAAACTGAAGCTGCTGTAATTAAGTGATGCTTTGAGCTGCAATGATTAGTCTATCAACAAATAAACTATTTTGATAATAGATTAGACATTACATATTTTTTCATGAAAAATTAGGAGATTTCCTGCTTTTCTCAGTTTTTTTCTTAATCAAAATTATCTGAATATCTTTGGGTTTTGGACTGCCACAAACCCTTAAAGACATCACCATGAACTTTGAGAAACTGGGATTTAAAAAAGGAACCTATAGAAAAATTGATAATGAAAATAGTTGTTAGTTGAAGCTCCATCATAATTTCCCATACACATCATGGGTATACTAGTATAATGTGTGTTCTGACAGACGATGACAAGTTGGGAAAACATACACTCTGCATGGTACAGGCAAGCACCCATTCCTGGTATATTACCTTTAAACATGGACAGCATCATTTCATTGTGAACTGATTTAAAGTTATTATACCAACTTCCTTCCCCTTAAAGATTTTCTGTGTGTTTCTAAGAAATAGAACTTTGATTGTTTAGCATGTAAAAATCATCAGTAGTTCAAACTGAAGGAGAAGCATACATCCTTCAACTGTTACTCCGCCCACATCACCCAAACGGCTCCACCTGTACTCACTGGAGGCCACTTTGTTGTAGGGTCTGGGGACCCGGTGGTTTGGAATTCCCGAGTTCTGGGGGGAGTCCTTCTTCTGGTTCTGGGGGGGGGACCTATCACTGGGTGGAGGCCTACCAGGCGGGGGGGTGCCTCCATGTGGCCAGGGCGGATCTCTGAGTGATGGCGGGGGGGAGCTTATAGGAGGTTCCAGAGGCGGAGGCTGCTTGAACACTGGGGACTCTGTGTGGCTGCTGGGGGAGGGCTTCTCCAGCGGGGATTGTCTGCGTCAGGGAGGGGGAAGTCCAAAGTTAGTTTTTTAAGCTGAACTTTTACCATCACTGGTAAACATTTTTACTAAAATCTACTTTTAAGAGTAAATGTTATCCCAATTATTTTCTGTAAGGTGGTGTGGGAGAATAAATACTTCAACATTTGAATCTAAAGCTGAAAAAGCACCTGCCTGTCTAAAGACAGTGAATACATGTCTGAAGCTTCCATGCGTCATAAAAACGGTAAGTTTTAAACAACATTTTAATAAAAAAAACGTTATCACGCTGAACATTAGCCACCGTAATATTGTCGGTGTTGATGCACAACCATGTGACCGCAGTGTTGTGTGTTTTGAGCTTTTTAGTTCTGGCAATTGTACTGGATGCTTCAAAAAACATCTCTTAGCTTGAAAAATAAAATAAATAAATAAGCAAAATAATTAAACAAAATGCCTCTTATGGGCATGAAGTGACAACAACGTTCAACATGCCTCCATTAAAGCCCATTGTAATTTCAGGCTGATATTTCCTCACGGTAGCATCCGCACACCTTTAGTTAAACTGCCAAAAAGGCCACATTATTAACCCGAAAGTACACAAAGATTACACTTCAGATACTCAAGTTCCTTGACATGCTTCACGCTTTGAAATTTCACCGATATCTGTTACGGTTCTTCAACAAAACGTTCACATGTAAGAGGTTTATCTCATTCAGAACAATGAAAATGCTCTCCTCTCACTGATCACCATGGAAACCTTTGATCTCTGGACACGTCATTAGCTCAATAAACACCTGTGTCATGGAACACGATGATGTCACAACTCCAACTGACATGCATTCTTCAGATAATGGTTAACACAGCTCTACATCAAATCTGATGTTGCGTAATGCGGTGTTACTATGGCAACGCATCCCTCGCCATAAAACAGCAGCAGACTTCAGATAATGGTTAATGGTCCAGCTCTACGTCAATTATGGGGTGTCTTCATATGCCGTTTCCATGGAAATGCATCCCTCGCCATAAAACAAGATGTCGCTGTAACTCCAATGGACACGGTCCGATCGTCCCCCAAACTTCGCTTGTATATCACCGGTCCATGCCTCAACAGCTTTACGTCAAATCTGAGATCTCACCATATGATGTTGCCATGGAAACGCATCCCTCGCCATAAAACACGATGTTGTCGTAACGCCTATGAAAAGGGTCAAAACAGCACCAGACTTCAGATAATGGTTAACGGTCCAGCCCTCAACAGCTCTACGTCAATTATGGGGTGTTATCATATGCCGTTTCCATGGAAACGCATCCCTCGCCATAAAAGACGATGTCGCTATAACTCCTATGAAAATGTTCAAAAAGTGCTCAAACTTGTGCTAACAGTCCAGCCGTGAAGACATATACGGGACAGTTTTGAGATTTCTTCAATTCCTGTTGCCATGGCAACACAATGCTCACCATGAAACACGGTTTTCTCATAACTTCAGTGAAAATGCTCCAAATGGCCCAAAACTTCACAGGTTTGGTAACGATGCAGCCATCAACGCATCTAAGCGTATTATGGGATGTCATCAAATGCCGTTGGCATGGCGACAGATCATTTGCCATCAAGTTAGTTCAAAAGTTTGCAGTTCAAATATTCTGCAGCTTTCCCAAGCCTTTTTACTTTATTTTCTTCTCTCATCACACATTCAAGCCCCCAGTGTTCATGTATCATTTCAATCTAAATTCTTCACTTTCTTCTTACACATTACATTTCAGCATAGCAGTTTAGCGTCAGCTTTTCAGCATAAAGCATTCCCACTAGCAATTCATTCAGGAATTGCATTCTCTAGTTTATCTTGTTTTTCAAAAAAATGACTTTCCCTGTTATGTTAGTGTTTGAGATTAATTTGCAATCAATACATTCTTTACTTTGTGCGATACAACTGGCTAGACTGTAATTCCAATGCAAATCAGTTTGGATTGCAAACTGATCACGCTATAGAATCAAAATGTTGGTGGTGTATTGATAGCCTCAGTTGCAGACCATTACATTTGAACAAACTTAAATGACACGCAGCCACATTTGGCTGTAATGATCCCAAATTGGCTGGGATAACAAACCGAAGAGTAAAAAACTGATTGTGGTTTCACTGCGGTTGTGTGCAGGTCTTCCTGATGGAGGTTCCTGTTTCTGACACATACTCCCCCAAAAATGACACCTTGGTTTTAGGGTAAAAAAATGTGTGAAGGTCTATTCTGTGAACCCTGAAGTTAAGTTATCCCCGACCCCCCAACTTGCCCCACTCTGTTCTTACCGTACTCCATCCTTGGGGTTCTTGGAGTGTCTGTATTGTGGTGGAGTGGAAGGTGAGGGGGGGGCTGGCTTTGGCTGCCCGGACCCCTGGCCACGACTCTCCCAGGATGAAGCGGAAGCAGCGTTGGTCCCATGAGAAGGAGAATGGCTGTGGTGGGGCCTCTGCTGGGGTGGGGGTGCAGGGGTGGGGGAGCGCAGCCGGGCATACAGCTTGGCCAGGGGGCCGTGTCGTCGCTCACAGTGCTTCTCGAACGCCTGCGGCTTCACTACTTGGCCACAATGGCTGCACACCACCAGGTAGAAGTCATCATGGCCAGGGTATAGGCCGAAGATGGACATGTCTTATAGAGAGGAGAGAGACATACTTATCTCACTGCCAAATAGCAATGTCACTAAGCAGCCCAGTATCATCCTGCATTATGAAAAGGTGTTAGATCTTCTCACTTAAAAGCACTGTCAGAGTTGAACTACACTGGTTGAATATAGCATTGAAAATCAGTATTCTGATGGTAAACGCCATTTGGTAACAATACAGTGTCTCCAACTTCTTGGATTCTGACATCAACTTGGACTTACTTCGAGACATCTACAATAATTTATATTTGTACCTTTTAATAAATAAATAGAACAGACACATTTTGTATAACATGCCATTTACTAGGTAAATGTATTGGCTGGAAACAGATCTACACTGGATTGTGTTTTTGTTCTTGCGGAGAGGGTTTTCTCAACATCCTAAATTTACTTCACTTAATCCAAGCACCTTCAGGCCTTGTCAATAGGTGACTAATTTGCCTTCAACTGTGAATGTTTGCCTGTATATGTACATATTGGTCGGCATGTGATAGACCAGCGACCTAACTAGGATGCAACCTACCTCTTGTCCATGTTTTAAAAGAACATTTTAGATTATCTTTTAAATTGGGTGGTCAGATTCTAAACAAAGAAAACACTTCAAACTGATGTTGATTTTTTTATGTGGGCTTTTCTTTAGGTGACTAAAATACGTTTTGCTGCTGTAGCAGTTAATTGCTTAGCCTCCATGATGAGGATGAGGATGGACATGAGGATGTCAGAACTCCGAGTCCTTTCTGCCTTTCAAAAAAAGGAGCGTTCCGACCGTCTTTTCCACAGACTCTGGATAAGTACCTCTACAATACAATCCCACTTTATAAAACACAGAACTATACTCTATCGGAAGAAGCAGGTTAAAGCTATTATAAAATGTATTGAGATGATATTGCATAGTATGCATTTCCCGAAGAAACATGAACTAAACAAATCACTAAAAATAAGTACATTTAAAAAAGAAAAAGAAAAAACTAAAAGAAAAAAGCATTAAATTATAAATGTATAATTTAAGCGAATGTTTGGATCCCGGCTGAAACATCATCACCTTGTTTTGGCTTGTATTTCCGTGTGATGTGAATGCAAAGTTTGTGAAAAGGTGCACAGGCTTAAACTTACTATCAAGTAACTTCTTTTTGTCATGCTCCGAGATGAACACACACAAAGTGTCTGTCGGAGGTTCTGTAGGACAGCTGTGTAACACACAGCCCGGCAAGCTTTTTAGCTCGCCCTGGTCCTGCAAACCAGAACCTCTTCTGCCTCTAGGCAGGGGTGGAGACCACTTAATGGAGACCAAAGAGAGGCTGAGGCACAGTTCATTGTGGCATCCCAGGTCAATACACATGCACAACTAGACCAGGAGTTAATGTTATTGTTTTCAGATGTCCCAAACAACAACAGTGTAATGTGTGGTAGATTCAAGTGTGTAGACTTACCCTCCTTACTGAGTGACATGGCCTCTGCAGCTTTTTTGCCATTCTTGCTGCAGTCACCTACATCAGTGGCTGAAACATCACACATAACAAAGAGGCAGATGTTTTCCAAAAGTTGTATAACAGGGTCAACAGCAAGACAAACCTAACAGCGCACACTCTGCACTTAACACACTAGGTTACATAAAGGAACAATGTGCAGGTGAACTGCTTCCCTGCTGACCCTTCTCTTGATTTCGTTTTCAAACAGCAATCAGTAGCTTCAAATGTTTTGGGATGGAGGGAGACTTTATTTGAGTTCTGAACAAAGTAACACTTTGAGGGATGCCAGACAATGAATGAGCGTACACACTCCAAGATGGGTAGAGCAGGAGCCCCTTTGGAGCAGAAGTCAAACATAGTTCCTGTCGCACACACACAATTAACAACAGTTAAATTGAGGCTGGGGGCTGGCATTCACAGGAGAACACTGTTCTGAAGCGAAAGAACACAGTAACGTTAGCGCATATCAAATGCAGGGCCAGCGTTTACATCAGACCCCTCCTCCGTCACCGGTGTCTACTCTCAACCCTGCTGCTGCTAGCGTTAGCAGGCTAAAGCTAACTGCCTTGTCGCTAGTCTGGCACGCTAGCTAGCTCTCCACGGGAAGAAGTTGTTCGCCCAACCATCTACTCTAGCCTCCTTCCGCTGTGATGCCACTGCTGCCCGGCTGCTTTCACTAACATGAAAACCCCAATAAAGGCTGGCAGCTTGTGTCATGGGCACCGCTTTCAAGCACACACTATAATGGCTCTATCTTAATAAGCATCACTTGTGTTTTCTTGAAGACAACGAATGCAGTGGGACCTGGAGAGCAACATGTTACCCACCCAGCGCTAGGACCCGGCAGGGTCTTTGTTTGGGTAACATGGTTAGCTCTGTGCTCCGTTTCAACGAAAAATAAAGCCCGGTGCTTTGGTTACATGGCTCACTAGCTGCCAGTGTTTGCGTCGATGTTCTTCCTTACCCTCTGCCGCTGTCACACCGGCCCACTCGGCCCAGGCAGTCCAGCTTTGACCCACGAAATCATCGAGGCTAGGCACCCGCCGATCTAGAGCAGCCATTACTTTTACTGCGCGTTCACGCACCGCCATCATCACTGCGCGGCAAGCAATTTACGTCATATCTCGCGCTCTCGACATGATAGGAACTTCCTGCGTGCACGTTCACAGAGAGAGACAGAGTTTGTTTTATTTGACAAAGTTACATAATGACGTAATTAAATGTACACAAACATCAAGAGCGCAGCAAAAGGATAACATGTTTCTCTCAGTAGCATGGAGTGAGATATGGATGCTGTTTGTCCGACTAATCAATATCTGTATTAATGAATTGGCCACCATCCCAGAGACATCCACATCACCTGCCTCACTCGACACCAGATCCAACTCCGGCCCTTCAGAGGACCTGGTTCTGCTGTCTCCTGCAGAACCTTGACCTACTGCAGCACTGGAAAGCACACAGGGCATTTTGTGAAATAAAAGGTCAATTTTACATTCAAATCTGGAATCTATAATAGAACCGATTCTTCGCGGTGGCACTGAGGTTTCTCTCTAAAAAATCAAACATAACAGGAAGTTTGGATAAGCCAAATTCATTATTCAAATATTGAAATCAAACAGATGTACTTTAAAATGCAAAGTGAATATAGACACAAAACAGCTTTTATAAGATACACACATATCTGGGGAAATGTGGCCACGGTAATAGACACATTAAAGGAGGATGCAGAATCTGAGCACAAACAAAGGTTATTATGGTCTTAAAAGTATACAGGGTCCTTATATAGGCGATAGCATCAACATTAGTTACACATATAATTAAGTCATTTCACAGATACTCTGTCCTCTGAACTTGGAGGTTGCAGAAGATTCCCTTTGCTCACATTCTTCATGCTAAGGTTTTCTTCCAGTGATGTTCTGTGCGACTGTATGTAAATGTTTCTAACAATTCTTCCTTGTATGTCTATAACAGTCTAAAAAATAAAAAAGACCCCTCTACAATCAGAATGGCAGATTACATCACTACCACCAACTGCAGCCCTATTAGCATAAAGATCTGACACTGACATAAATGTATGTGACGTGAATAGAGATTTCTTCTGACTGCCAATGCCCCGTCATAGATGTACAGGAGCTGCATCCTCCTCTGATGACCTGGCTCTATTTAACAGCAGTGCAAGTGAACTTTATGCTCAAACACTGTGTAAACTTCTCCTGCTTCAGACAGAATGTGTACTGTTATGAATCATCATTGATCATTAATCATCATTGGCCTGATTGGCCCACTTAAATGTCTGCGTATATTTTCTGCACAGGACAAACACTATACGTTAACTGTTGGAGAAAACTAAACGGAGAGCATCTTTTTAAAGGTCCCAGTCATTTCTACTGATCATAATTCCATTGTTGAGGTCTACTAATAGATATATATCGCGCAATTTTCCAAACTCACATTGGTTTGTCGAGCTGCATCTCTGTATAGTGTGTGTTCACTCTCTGTCCTAAACGGCTTGTTGGAGCTCCTTGTTTTAATGTTCTCCCTGTCTCATCACTGATGCAAGGAACCGTTTTATCAAGATCAGATATCAAAGAGGCTGGAAAGACATTTCTATCGATGACTGCATATCGTGGTGGAGGGACATCCATATAATGTTAACAGAAATAGGAAATAAAATGACCCAGTTGAAAACAATACAGATGGGATTGCATACAGACAATGCAATTTAATACATTAAACTGTAACTGGAAACCTTTGGAGCATCCTAAATTACGGTCTTTAGTTCTTAACCCACCATTTATTTTTTTCAAGTGTTTTATAGTTGAACTGCAGTCGATAGATAACATGCTGTACAAACTCTGTCCCCTCCTCTCAGGTCGATTGAGTTTGGTTAGGGCAGCGTTTCTCAAAGTGTGGGGCGCGCCCCACTGGTGGGGCGCAGAGATGTGATAGGTGGGTCGCGAAAAAAAAAAGTATTTAAAAAAAAAAAAAATTAAAAAAATGTTTTTACATTTTTTTTCTCAGATTTATTTATTATTTATACACTGGTGGAATATCAAAACAAATAATTATATTTGCTTTAATGTTTTTAAATATTATTTTGTAGAATATCTTAGGCCCTCAGAGACAGGCTCGCCACTGGTAAAAATCTCTCATACACACATGTGAAACGCTCTCACAGACACACACAACAGCGTTGCAGTCGGGAAGAAAAGCAATGTGGAGCGAGAGAGCGAGAGAGCACACCTTACAACTTTAATAAAGTTGTACAAAATAAAGTAAGAAATCATTCCAATGTGTACTATAGGACAGTAAAAAGTTTAAAAGGGGAGTGATTAGTCAAATATGCATAAATAAAAAGAAAGAATGCTAACTAGGAGATAAGATAAGAATAAACAAGTTTAAATGATTTGTTGTGATCATATTCTAAAGATGTTTGGATTATTGAAAAGTATACAGCTCCCTTTCATCTGAGTGTTGAGAGCTGTATCCATAAATTCATGTTGGGCTCAAAGTAGGGCTGCTCGATTATGGCAAAAATCATAATCTCGATTATTTGGGTCAATAATTGATATCACGATTATTAAAAACGATTAACCATTTACTTTGAAAAACATCAATTTATTGAAGAAAATAATTAGAAAAGTATGTTTTTAACAGTTGATTACCCTGAACGTTAAGTATGATTCAAATGAAAAACCTATTTAAAAAATAAATAAAATCGTTTTATTTCGATTATGTTGTTTTCATAATCGTTGCAAGCCAAAATCGTAATTGCGATTAAAATACGATTTAATTGAGCAGCCCTAGCTCAAAGTGCACCAGATTGATGCATTCAACTTCAACATTTAAAAAAAAATCTTCCTGGGGGTGCATGCCCCCGGACCCCCCTAGAGGATGTGACGTCCACCACCAAATAAAGCAGATTAAAATAATTAAATTGCATACATTTTATTTTAGTAAACACTGAAAACGGGTCCCACAGACCCAAACAGCACTCAAAGGTTAAAGGTAGCATATAATAATGTTAAAATGTGCTAAATATATACACTGCAAAAAAACAGGAGTAAAAGTAGCTCACGACTTGTTTTATTTTTTGAAAGTAGCTCTCATCTTAAAAAAAGTTGGAGACCCCTGTTATAGAACGATACATTTGACAATTTTAAGCTTGGCCTACCATTTTATTGGAGCGATGAGGAACAGGTGGGGCTTGAAAAGGCCCACCTGTTCAAAGTGGGGAATGACAGAAAAAGTTTGAGAACCACTGGGTTAGGGTTAGGGCAGCGTTTCTCAAAGTGTGGGGCAGAGATGTGATAGGTGGGTCGCGAAAAAAAAATTATTATTTAAAAAAAAAATGTATTTAATGTTTTTTTTTTACATTTTTTTTTCACATTTATTTATTATTTATACACTGGTGGAATATCAAAACAACGGCCCGCCCGGGGTGCAAAACGTATCAATGAAAAGCGACCCTCTACCACACAAAACAACACCTATAGATAACCCAATTTGTGTTCTTTGAAATTGAAAAGGATATTGCATTGTGTTTGTTACTTTCGTTGCAGTTGTATGTCTTAAGTGTAATTTGGCATGCTTTTATTTTGAAGGCAAGTTTACGCTGTTGACAGTTGTTGTTGCTATGGAAACAAGAAACGTTTCACAGCGGGCGGAACTTGTCATAAAGTCCGCGATAATAAAGCCCACCCATTTAGAGGGAAGATATGATTGGTCAATTGTACTGTCATTTGACATTACTCTCGTTCAGTTACTATAGCTGGCCCTCTGTAAATTCATAGCTGGACGTCCAATCAGCTCCTGTCTTCACAGACTCGCAGAGAGGAGCTTCTTTCATTTAACCCTTCACATTCAAACAGAAACTGAATAGGCAGATTCAAAGGATTTATTTCTTTGGAAATGTTATTTTAAATACAATTTAATCAAGTTATTTTTGGTAAAACTATTGACAAATATTACTAAAAACATATTTAAAAAAAATATATAAAGAAAAATATAATTTGTTTTAATGTTTTTAAATATTATTTTGTAGAATATCTTAGGCCCTCAGAGACAGGCTCGCCACTGGTAAAAATCTCTCATACACACGTGTGAAACGCTCTCACAGACACACACAACAGCGTTGCAGTCGGGAAGAAAAGCAATGTGGAGCGAGAGAGCGAGAGAGCAAGAGAGAGAGCACACCTTTATCTATTTAATAAAGTTGTACAAAATAAAGTAAGAAATCATTCCAATGTGTATTATAGGACAGTAAAAAGTTTAAAAGGGGAGTGATTAGTCAAATATGCATAAATAAAAAGAAAGAATGCTAACTAGGTAACATAAGATAGAATAAACAAGTTTAAATGATTTGTTGTGATCATATTCTAAAGATGTTTGGATTATTGAAAAGTATACAGCTCCCTTTCATCTGAGTGTTGAGAGCTGTATCCATAAATTCATGTTAGGCTCAAAGTAGGGCTGCTCGATTATGGCAAAAATCATAATCTCGATTATTTGGGTCAATAATTGATATCACGATTATTAAAAACGATTAACCATTTACTTTGAAAAACATCAATTTATTGAAGAAAATAATTTGAAAAGTATGTTTTTAACAGTTGATTACCCTGAACTTTAAGTATAATTCAACTGAAAAACCTATTTAAAAAATAAATAAAATCGTTTTATTTCGATTATGTTGTTTTCATAATCGTTGCAAGCCAAAATCGTAATTGCGATTAAAATACGATTTAATTGAGCAGCCCTAGCTCAAAGTGCACCAGATTGATGCATTCAACTTCAACATTTAAAAAAAATCTTCCTGGGGGTGCATGCCCCCGGACCCCCCTAGAGGATGTGACGTCCACCACCAAATAAAGCAGGTTAAAATAATTAAATTGCATACATTTTATTTTAGTAAACACTGAAAACGGGTCCCACAGACCCAAACAGCACTCAAAGGTTAAAGGTAGCATATAATAATGTTAAAATGTGCTAAATATATACACTGCAAAAAAACAAAAAAGAGGCGTAAAAGTAGCTCACGACTTGTTTTATTTTTTGAAAGTAACCCTCATCCTAAAAATAGTTGGAGACCCCTGTTATAGAACGATACATTTGACAATTTTAAGCTTGGCCTACCATTTTATTGGAGCGATGAGGAACAGGTGGGGCTTGAAAAGGCCCACCTGTTCAAAGTGGGGAATGACAGAAAAAGTTTGAGAACCACTGGGTTAGGGTAACCAATACACTGGTCAAAGTATCAGTGGTGGAAGGTTACTGCAGATGTACTCAAAAACTGCACTCAACGGAGGTTCTTCTTCTTTACCTTAGTACGCCAATATCAAGTTTGATTCTTTAAGGCAGGGGTTCCCAACCCCCGGTCCGCGGACCGGTACCGGGCCGCGGAGGTGTTACTGCCGGGCCGCGAAATAGCTGTGAGTTTATCGTAATATTTGCAGAATTATAGATATATAAAAATATTTTATCATAATATTTATTTCAAAAAGTGTTTAATTTTTGCACCTATACCAGTCATATTATTTCATCCAATAGCTTAATCTTTCCCCAGAAAACCGTTGAAAATGGCTTTTATGATGTTCCGAGGGATTCGGCGGCTCAGCCTAAGGTCTCAGCATCAGCCGAGAGCTGTGCCTTTTTACGCACCGCCTTCGCTGTGTTTACCTTCATCAGAACAGTTTAAGAGTGACTGCAGGCTGCAGTGGCAAAGCCCCGGGGGTGGATGAGATCCGCCCGGAAATGCTGAAGGCTCTGGGTGTTGAGGGACTGTCATGGTTGACACGTCTCATCAACGTTGCGTGGAAGTCGGAAACGGTACCGAAGGAGTGGCAGACCGGGGTGGTGGTCCCCCTTTTCAAAAAGGGGGATCAGAGGGTGTGTGCCAATTACAGAGGCATCACACTACTCAGCCTCCCCGGGAAAGTTTACTCCAAGGTACTCGAAAGGAGGGTCAGGCCGATTGTCGAACCTCAGATTGAGGAGGAACAATGCGGATTCCGTCCTGGTCGTGGAACGACGGATCAGCTTTTTACTCTCGCAAGGATCCTGGAGGGGGCCTGGGAGTACGCTTATCCGGTCTACATGTGTTTTGTAGACTTGGAGAAGGCGTATGACCGGGTTCCCAGGGAGTTACTGTGGGAGGTGCTGCGGGAGTATGGGGTGAGGGGGTCTCTACTCAGGGCCATCCAATCTCTGTACTCCCAAAGCGAGAGCTGTGTCCGGGTCCTCGGCAGTAAGTCGGACCCATTTCCGGTGAGGGTTGGCCTCCGCCAGGGCTGCGCTTTGTCACCAATCCTGTTTGTAATATACATGGATCGGATTTCGAGGCGTAGTCGTGGGGGGGGGGGGTCTGCAGTTCGGTGGACTAAGGATTGCACCACTGCTTTTTGCAGATGATGTGGTTCTGATGGCTTCATCGGTCTGCGACCTTCAGCACTCACTGGATCGGTTCGCAACCGAGTGTGAAGCGGCTGGGATGAGGATCAGCACCTCCAAATCTGAGGCCATGGTTCTCAGCAGGAAACCGATGGACTGTCCACTCCAAGTAGGGAATGAGTCCTTACCCCAAGTGAAGGAGTTCAAGTATCTCGGGGTCTTGTTCTCGAGTGAGGGAACAATGGAGCGTGAGATGGGCCGGAGAATCGGAGCAGCGGGAGCGGTATTGCAGTCGCTTTACCGCACCGTTGTGACGAAAAGGGAGCTGAGCCAGAAGGCAAAGCTCTCTGTCTACCGGGCCATTTTCGTTCCTACCCTCACATATATGGTCATGAAGGATGGGTCATGACCGAAAGAACGAGATCGCGGATACAAGCGGCCGAGATGGGTTTCCTCCGCCGGGTGGCTGGTGTCTCCCTTAGAGATAAGGTGAGAAGTTCGGTCATCAGGGAGGGACTCGGAGTTGAGCCGCTCCTCCTTCGCGTCGAAAGAAGCCAGTTGAGGTGGTTCGGGCACCTAGTTAGGATGCCACCTGGGGAGGTGTTCCAGGCACGTCCAGCTGGGAAGAGACCAAGGGGTAGACCTAGGACCAGGTGGAGGGATTATATCTCTTCGCTGGCCTGGGAGCGCCTTGGAATCCCCCAGTCAGAGCTGGTTGATGTCGCCAGGGAAAAGAAAGTTTGGGGCTCTCTGCTGGAACTGCTACCCCCGCGACCCGACCACGGATAAGCGGGAGAAGATGGATGGATGGATGGATGCAGGCTGCTACGTGTTAAACACACACACCTCTACACACATCGAACTGCCCGATTACTCCCCTTTGTATTAGTTGTATGAAGGAGATGTCCAGTCACCAAGGCGCATGATGTGTGTGTGTATGTGCTCTGCTCAGCTCTGTGTGTTCGGTGTGTTTGTGTCTGTCCGACACCGGCATTTGTTTTCAAATGACCATGAACAGTAATTTACACACATCTGGCTAACTCCATAGGTAGCCTATATGCGGGTGTTCCCAAAATAAATTAGTTTAAACTTAATCTCGATGTAAAGCTAAATGCTGTCGGATGTGAAAACAAATGCCAGCTGGATTATCCGTAAATCAAACAAAACCAAAACGTTGATTTATCTGTTTTCCCGTTTTGGTTTAAAAACTGAATAACGTCGGTTTTTTGGTTTTCCGTTTTTACGAAAAACCAAAAAACGACACCGGTTCTTTTTTAAACGTTGTTAATAGTTTTGGATGCATATTGTTCTAGTATTTGTTCAGGCTGTTACATACAACTAGCCTCTGTTGCTGCCTGCTGGTGGTGATTAAATATTAAAATCAGTTAAAATTGACAACCGGTCCGCGATTCTTTTTTAATGTATCTCCCGGTCCTTGGCACAATAAGGTTGGGAACCAGGGGCGTCGTCTGGGGTAGGCATCCGGGGCTTTAGCTAGATGCCTAGCCCCGGACAAATTCTCCCTCAATAATATAATACATTAACCTACTTTACCTATAGGACGGACGGTAGGTATGTAATTTCCCATGGTCAGTGAATGCAACACAGAGGCAAGACGACGCCACCAGACCAATCAGAGAGTTGCATGGAAATACACGTGTTTTATTGGCTGACAGGTACGTGGTACCTCTCCTCTGTGACAATGTTTAAACTTTAAACGGTCAGCCCCGGACGCGGAGATTCTGAAGATGGACATTAGACATTTCTTTAATAAAAAAGACGGCAATTCTCAAGTGGTGGCTCACACAACAACCCCAGAGCCACCACCTGAGCCAGGTGAACAAGGTATGTACCTGTCAGTAAACTTACAAGTTATGTCAACATGTAAGCAAAGCATAAATTATAGCTACGTTGACGTTACTTTGAATCGCGTGGGTACGCTAAACCGTTAGCATATATATTAAATAAACACTTTGTCATACAATCTAAATGTTGTGTTTTTTAGCGTTACTTCGTGATTTCAAAGAAAGCTCTCTGGGAAATATTGACTTACTGTCTGTGTTCGACATGAAGCTAGAAGCTACCTTACAGTTGATCCTGATTCCTGAGTCCTGTCAGTTAAAGTGTTTCATAGTTAGCTTAGCTAAGCATCAACCTAGCACTGAAATATATGGATGTTATGTGATAGTATTTCTGAGAAAAAGTCAGCTGAAATGGTGGCATAGTTGCCACTGCTTTACGTGTCGACAGCATGTTTGAACGTATTTGCAGCAGTAAATGTGGCTGTCTGGCCACTGACGTTGCCATAACAACACCTGCATTTAAATGTGCAACCTCTTTTTGTGACAGATTTTGCATGAAAATATAATTCTTCTGATTGATATTTCCTATTGACAGCTAGTTTCTATGTGACCATTATGAGATGGACAGCCAGCTAACAAGCTTTTTATACAAATATTTCGGATCAAAGCCAATCCAGTGGGGCTCCTGAAAGGGGCAAGGGACACTATGCTCCCACATATTAAGCCTTGACCCGCATCTTAAAATTGATATGATCAAAAAATGATCTGCATTGTCGGAGGCCTTTTTTCCTCATTATCATGTCAAATTGTACAGCTTTCCTTAGTGTTGAATGCAGAAAGATGACTTTATTAGAGAATTAAGTAAAAATGACTATTAAAGTTTTAAGTAAATATATTAAGTGAATTACTCAAACTGCATTTGTATAGGAATGATTCTGTCCTATTGGCAGATAACTGCTCTAACAGTGATATCGACAAGAGGTTTCCAATGTAAATGTAACTGTTTTTAATTGGTTAGTATTACATTTTGTGACAGTGTGGTGACACTCATTTTAATGAAGACAAATGTGTGTATCTTGAAATTCATTTATTTGACAGAGCTGGAAACTGATTGACTTACATACTTGTTTGTGTTTACCCACAGTCATCACAGATGAGCCAAACAGAGGAGAGGATGAAGAAAGGGGAACAGGAGAAAGGGACACACAGGAAGGAGATACAACAGGCAAGAACAACAATGGAGACAACAATGAACAGGAACACCAGAACAGACAAGAGTCAATGGGTAACATGACGGATTTAGGGACTGCAGATACAGGGCCAAGGCAAGTGAGACACCACTGCTTTCCATCCAGCATGTTTGGCCAGCAAAAGAGATAATTTCAACCGCAAACAGCAAGAGATGAGGGATTATTATTTCCTCCTTCCATCCCTTTTTTCGGTTTAATCTGATTACTAACAACTTCTAATAATTTGACATCGTTTATGATTTAATTGGAAAATGAAGTGTTTTTAAATAATAAACCCGTTTCTGATTCTGATTCTTTGATTTCTTTTTGACATCTGGGTGTTGAGAGATGTATCATATCTCTTGATGTTGCTCTCAAAGTGCACAAGATTGATGCTTTTAACTTCAACATTTAAAACAAATCTTCCTGGGGAGCACAGAGGAGGTGAGTTCCCCCCAAAATAGCACTTTATCTCTGCTTATGTAACTCCGGTGTAGTGTCCCCTCAGCAACAGATCACTCAGACCTGGTGATTACTTTCCTGCATTTCAATGGACAGCATATACAAAGGACACGTGAGCTGCATTGCTTAAGAGATCCTCTCATGCTATCTCTTTTACAAAATAAGTGTCCAGTCAACAACAAAACATCAGTGATCGTATAGTGGTAGTATATTTTTCACAAGCAGTGTGAAACATTAAACTTATACAAACTGGTGTACAAAACTCACATACCTGCGTTGATCTCCAGGAGTGTCTCTACTCGTTCTTCTCCACATCTCTTGTCCACCATCAGAGATTAGAAACATTTCAGAAACAGCTAGAGGTAGGGGACAAACAACTTGTTCGCTGGGCATGTCAAAGACCTCCCTGCTTTGATCAAGACTTTGGGGAGCCTTTCAGCCCCTCTAGCAAAGGGACTGGAAAGCAAGCGTTGAAAATGCAGTATCATCTACATGCTGTCATGTTCCAGACACTGCTCTCAACCACTCAGGGCTGCACAAATACCTGCAGAAAGAAACACTTGACTTGGTGCAGGCAGTAGATTACAAAACAGCAGTTGAGAACACACTGAAAAGTTACCGAAGTAACGAGAAAGCACATGATGTCTATGACAAGACCAAGGCCCTGTGCAATGATCTTGATATTCCCCAAACTGTGACACAGAGGAAGAAGCGTAGAAACATGGAAGACTTTGTAGTCGAGGCATCATGTGGAGCAATGTGAAACATTAAACATAAATAAACTGGTGTACAAAACTCACATACCTGCATTTCAATGGACAGCATAAAAGGACACGTGAGCTGGGTTCTGGTGCTCAGATTAGCTATTGATGATCACGTTGATAAATCATATAAAACAAATAGCCAATCACACAGAAAACATGTTGCTGTGACTGTGAGCATTAAACAATTAACATTAAACTAAACAAACACAACAGTACGTTATTGTCCTTATAAAATAAAAACATACATTTTGTCCACCGAGATTATACAGGCACCTTACCCTCAAGAGATCCTCACCTGCTATGAGAATCTCCCACAATCGTGGGGGCGAAGTCGATAGGGACTTGGCTTGGGAACTGGAAGGTCACCAGTTCAAGTCCCGGCACCACCAAGTGCTACAGAGGTGTCCCTGAGCAAGGCACCGTTCCCCACACTGCTCCCCGGGCGCCGTTCAAAATGGCAGCACACTGCTCCTAACACGAGGATTAATAAAGGTCCATCTTATCTTATCAATCCATTGCCGTAACAAAGCTAATGCAGGCACACGTTTGTGACACCAGATGGCGCAATTGTGTACGTGCGTGTCTTGCAGTAGAACATTTGACTGTAGCGCCGCCACTGTGGGCTAAGCCCCGAATGTTTCCAGGTCCAGGCGACGCCCCTGTTGGGAACCCCTGCTTTTTTTATCTGATCTGGATGGTTACTATTTCCTTTTCTTTATGGCGGTCATTTTTGACCGGGAACACCATGGGTGTTACAAAGTTGACTCAATGAAAGTGGTGATCAGCCAGTGTATATATTCAAATGTCTACTGTGAAGGATATCATAAAGCCTTAATGCAATCGAACGTAAAACTAAAAAAGTTATGATTGATGAAAGTAGTAAATCGGTCAGAATTGACCCGAAGACAACAGGAGGGTTAAAGGTGATATGCATGGAGGAGGAGAGACAATACATCTGGAACGATGTTCTCCCCTCCTTATGGCCTTTTGTCAAAAAAAATGCTGGTCACCTCAAACACACACTACGTACTTTAAACTCTTCAGGACTCTTAAGTTATTGAGTGACATAAAGTTAGAAGGAAAACCCCTTCAAGGCTTCAACAGAACAATAAAGCTTTGCTTCTTTTAATGGGACACAAGCTACACGTTTGGGGACCACTCCTCTGTGGACTGTTTAGTATAGTACCATCCAGTTGTAAACAGTGCTCCCTGCTGGTGGGAGAGAGGAGTGCTGCTGAGGCAGAGCTCTGGGATGAGTCAGCCCCCGCCTCTTTCTATATGCCAACCACTGACCCAGACAGGGTTGGGAGGGTTACTTTGTAAATGTAATCAGTTACTGATTACTGATTACATGGCTCTGAAAGTAATCCGAATACAGTTACAGTTACGTGTCTTTAAAAAGTAACGTAATCAGATTACTTTTAGATTACTTTTGGATTACTTTCTTTTTCCATCTAAAATGGGTATGTTTTGGTGAACAGGAGACACAAAAAGCAAAAGGAAACTGAACGTGTTTTTACTGTTTTAATGGCTTATCAAGAGCACAACTGAAACATCACATCTGAAACGATTTAACAACATAATACACTTGTTGGGGATGCAGCTTGGGATGTGAGGAGTGAGTGAGGGACACGGCTTAGAAAGGGCGTGTCGCCTTCTGTCCTGCCAGTGTTGGCAGGACATGAATTAAAATGTCGAACTCTGACTTCATTTTAAGGACATTTCGGCCAGGGGTGTAGTCGTGTAGAGCTATATTTGTTTAAGCACCTGATCGGCAAAACAGGAGAGGAGAGTGTGTGCACCAGTCTGCCTCGATCTATGAATTCCTGTCTGTGACTCTCACGGTATCTGCTGCCCGCAGCTGTTTTATAGAAGGAAAACCTGCTTCACTTCATGACATCTCTGCAGCGCCAGGAGGCAGCGGGAGGGTTAACTCAGCCTCTGAGAAGACGAGCTCGCACCGCCTTCACTGTGTTTACCTTCAGAAATAATCATTAGTAAGGCTAAAGAGCGACCGCAGGCTGATGTATTTTAACCACACACACCTCTATATACACACACGCGATTTAAACGCAGACTTTTGTTCCTCCATGTTTCGTTGTTATTGTTTCAGAGCGAGCAGACCCGCGATTTTTTTTCAAACGCTTTTTTGGCCCATCTGCGGTGGTAATAGGTTTTGTGCGCTGTGATGATTCCGCTGTACCTTTAGTAATGAATATTAAATGTTGTGAGGAAATCTTTCCACCAATAATTCCAATAAGTAATCCAAAATGTATTCACTTCAGGTTTACGAAAGTAACTGTAGATACAGATTACTCGTTTTTCAAATGTAACGCGAGCTGAATACAGTTACTTGATTTTTGTATTCTGATTACGTAACGCCGTTACATGTATTCCGTTACAACCCAACCCTGGACCCAGAGTAGTGCCGACATCGGATTCAAAATCCAGGAAACAGAAATCACTGATTACATTTTTGAATGTGGCGCCCGAGCATTATTTGACACTTTTTTACCAACATAATCTGAATGAATCCGCTCACTTTGCATCACATCGGTTTAAGCAGGATGGTAGATTCTACAAAACCGTATAGCAGACTAACTGTAAATATGCTATAATGTCTGTAAAGCACGAGGGTGGGTGTACACATTCATCAAAACATTTTTGCAAAGTCATTAAGAAAAGGAGACAGAGTCCAGAAGTTACAGCTCTCATGTTTTACACTTGTAAATACAGATGCACCATTGCTTCCTTTTGCACAACAAGGTATAAAATACATGAAGTCCAAATGTAGTAATCCATTACGTCAGCATTCAACATATTACTGTGCTCCAATTAAACTAAAATGATCAAACATTTCACTAATGTGTCAAATTTCAATATGATGTGGAAGATATACGACTTGCTGCACAGGTTGCCCAGTAACAGTGACTTCATAGAGAGCACTACATTCTCTTAGTGCAATGCCAGGTCACCCACTGCAGCAGGTCACCCACTGCAGCAGGTCACCCACTGCAGCAGGTCTCCCACTGCAGCAGCCTGTAGTGGGAGGCATTGGTGGTAAAGCTACATGGAGAGCAGCACTATGGGCACTGGTCGTTAGAATTACACAATGGCTATTTGAACTATTTATCATCACACGATTAATCGACTCAGTGGTAGAATATGTTTAACAACAAATGTGACATTGCAGAATAAATCAAGGAGAAGCTTTACAGACACTTCTTCATTGGGGAATACGAACAGAAACCCAACATTGGTTCTAAAAGATGCCACGGAACCAACACATGTAGTTTAAAATACACATGAAGCCTATAAATAATGTCTCTGCAAGTCGGTTTTGCAAAAGATGGTTGAAAAAGAGCATTGGTGTTATGGAGTAGTGTAAATGTAACGGGTCCCTCCACTGGGAAGGCATGGACAGCTGCAGCAGTAAACATGCAGAGAACCTGACTTGTTCTGAAAAGATAAAACATAGCCGTCTCAAATGCTGTCACAACCAACATGGAACTCAAACGGACACTTTCATAATAAAAGTGCAGTAGATTGTGGTGTTATGTCTTTTACTTAGTGTATTCTTTTAAGGCACAAGAGAATCAGAGTGTGTTGAAACTTGAACGTGTGTGTGTCAGTAGATCAGAACATTAGTGGCGTTTAATTGAGCTGTAAGCAGAGTTCAGAAGAGAGAGACGAGGACATGCTCTGGTCTCAGTCGTGTCTTGAACTGGAGGAAAACAAGAGCATTCACTTAATTGACGTGTTTAGAAGTACAGTACTTGGAATCTGTACTGTACTCCAGATGACAGTGAAACTCTTATCTACTCTGGACTCTTGCTCAGAACAGCGACAGGTGTGCACTAGCTTCTCTGCTGATGTGAACACCAACATGCATACAGTGAGGACCGATTAATAAAAGAAATTAGTACATTGACTCGTGTTGGGATGTGGAGGGGGGCATTTGGGACAATCGCCTTCCTTTTGTATCCATGTGTGCATGTTTCCATCAGAGGCCAGTGTTGGGATCAAGGACCCTCAGTGACGTGGCTAAGGCCCGGGGGCCCCTTCCTCCTCCATGGTTGCTGGTGGGTTGGGATCCTTGTGGAAAGGAGTCTCCTTGTAGATGAACCAGCAGTTGCCTGCCCACAGCATCAAGTTCAAAAAGCCAAATATCTGCAGGAACACAGGAAACAGATGAGGGACCACTCCTCAAGCTCAGCCTCTCTAATAAAACGCATCATTGATTTGGAGAAATACATACTGGTAACTTTAAAGTAAGGATTCAAATATGTTTCACTTAAACATCAACACTTACATTATATGTAACCAATGTAAATAAGTATTGCATTCACAGATCAACTTAAATATTGCATGAAACAGTAAACTGTTCATTCTACGCTGCTGCAGCACTGAAAGGGAAAGTCAGTTTTTATTTTAAACACCAGGTGGCACACCTCGATCACTGAGACAACATAATACCTTGTTAGCCACCCTCAGAAGTATGTGGAATACTTTTTTATTTTTAAATCGATAGACTTCGTAGTGGCGCTAGGGTTGATATTAGGCGCTCATCTTTAACAAAATGCAAATTGTGATCTTCCAGACAGTCCACAGCTGGTGACCGCACTCCGTGTGGACCACGTTCCCACAGAGTTTACCGCTGTAGTTAAAACACTATGCCAATATGGCAAAATGCCAACACTCCATCACCAGCTAGGCCGGCTTTTGGACACAAACAATGTTCAGACAGATGTACTGTATACTCTCAGGTATGGGCGTTGCAGGGGTTTTATGAAGCATCCTACCAGCACCATCAGAAAGGACCATCTTAGAAATAACGCCACTATGTTTTAGTGTAAAACAGTCAAATTAATGATATCCTTTATTATTCTTTCAATTGTATAGATTCAAAATACTAAAAGGTTGTCTTGTATGTCATATTCAAAACAAGTGGCCTGGATGTGTCTTATAGCAAATGAATATGGCTTTTACTTTGGGTTAACTTTCAATTATCACTAGTATCATTGTCCACGTTTTACTGTATTTGTCCTGTTTTGCTTTTATTTTACATTTAAAAAAAATTCTTTTTAAAATTGTTGTATTTCTTGTCAGCTTTAATTCAAGGGATTTTCATTAGGATCACTGTAGATGTTTTATCTTGTTCTGTATCTATTTTTACATTATTTTAATATGGTTGTTGTGTTTTTCTGTAAAGGACTTTGGGCTGCTTTGTACATGAAAGGTGCTGTACACTACACCACAAGACATTCTCCCTATAGGACCGATGTGCACGACTGGACCATGACTTACCACAGAGGCATTGAGGCGGCCCATGGAAGGAAACTCCCCTGCTTTGCAGGTGCTATTGCATTGATCATTCATCACTAGGTGACCTGGGTTAGTGGCCCATTTCACATCCGTCAGGCCTTTGCCCCAGGCTGAGGAGGACACGAGCCAGAGGAAGGCGAAGGCCGCGGTCACCACAAGGTCCTGATGAGAGTACACAGTGTGTGAACATACTAGTATTCAGACTGTTCCCGAGAACACTTTGTCTACTTGACAATGAGTCAACCGGAACCGTTTTCATCCTTGTTTATAAGGTAATTCATATTTACACAATCTCTATATAATGTTCCGTTAATGGCTACTTTGCCTATTGATGTGGAAGTTTACAAGCTCCTCAAGAAAAAAACTGAACAGTGTTATGAAAAATAAATCTGTTGCTGTCTTTCTGTTTGACAATAAGATTAAGGCTATACTCTAGTTCTGGTGACAAAATAGTAGGGATATTTAATAACTTGAATGTCATTAAAACAGCCCCAATCAAATTGTCCAACGGTTGGCATTTAAAATAATAATTCTGCATGTTATCTTTGAGGTAACATCCTCATTCACACGTTTAACGTTCTTCAAGAATACACATTATAAGAGAAAAGTCCCTCTGGGGCAGTGCTTCTCAAAGTGTGGTCCACGGACCACTGGTGGTCCGTGAGTATATTGGTACAATTTCACATTTTAAATAAATTAATAAATTAAAGTTTTACGCACTCTCGCGGGAATATCTCCGCAATGGAGCGAGCTTAAGTTTCACTTTCGATGGTATGATATAGCCCAGAGCAACACCTTCATCACACATGTTGCCACTTGTTTGTACCATTTTCAGGCGATTTGTAATCTGTTCTAGAAAAACGATGTGATTTTGGATATTTGTGGAGTTTTTTTATTGGTTAAGTGGTCCTTGGTATGAAAAAGTTTGAGAAACACTGCTCTGGAGGGAACACAGGGATTTGAGCCTGTGAAGACCATTAACATGCACATACACCTATAGAACACACTTTAGGAAAGGGAAACTCCAAAAAGCAGAACGTGGCAGCCTTACTGCTTACTGTGTGATGTCAACTCAGGTATTTTATTAGTGTTTCTGATTCACTGGGAATCTTTGACAAATTCTCTTTTTTCCCCCTAGCTGATCATTTTGGTACTTATTTGAATATGGCTTCAGATTAGTACTCACTATGGTGGGACCCCGGGAGGTCAGGCGGTAGACGTGTTGGAAGCCCAGGTAAAGGACCAGTGTGGCGGTGCAATACAGGAACCCAAACACACCAACACACACAAAGAACTCTGCAGAGGAGGAGAAGTCGCCCTGCAGGTAGGTGTCATCTGGTATGCTGCCGTTACATAGTGGTATCTGGTATGGGCTTTTGGGCAACCTGCAGGGGTACGGAGAAAGGAGAACACCTTCTAACTGCCACTCAGATGAGTCTGGTTTTTACTCCGTGACTTCAGAGAAAACAAGCCCTCACCTGGGTTACTCTTCTATCCGAGGAATGCAAGTAGAGAGAATATAAAAGGGTTAGGCGAGACTTTTTATTTACAAGACTGTATTAATTCAAACAGAACCTTCAACTCATCTGCATGGCCATAGATCAGCTTCATCAGAAAGAAAACTCACAGAGGTCTGAGTTCTTTTCAGAACATTTCTTAAAATCACTAACTACACACAAAAGAGAAGACCCTCAACAGAAGACCACAATGACCAAAAGGAAGTAGGAATAATCTACTATAATGTTGGTATATTGGTTGACGGGGACGCAACACGGACGGGTTATTCACACACATTGCATCACATGTCACTTGTTAGACGCTTTTATCCAAAGCGACCAACATGCATTCAGTACTGTGGGCAATCCCCACAGGAGCACTCTGGGGTGAAGTGTCCTTCCCAGGGAACCAACGACATGCTGACTGCAGTTGCTCCTCTGATCAACGCACTATCCCACTGAGCCACAGCCTAAGGGAGGATAATAAGAGCTTACGTAATAAGTATCACATTAATCAAATTGCACTGTGACTGCTTCTTATTATACACACATGCATTTCCAAACATCTGGACTACCTATGTTGCAAATGTATTATCTTTTCAATTTACACACGGCATCTATTGCACGTCTGTCCGTCCTGGGAGAGGGATCGCTCCTCTGCTGCTCTCCCTGAGGTTTCTCCCATGTTCCCTTTAAACTGGGGGTTTTCTTCGGAAGTCTTTCCTTGTACGATGTGAGGGTCTTAGGACAGAGGGTCTGAGGACAGAGGGTCAAAGGACAGAGGGCCTAAGGACAGAGGGTCTGAGGACAGAGGGTCTAAGGACATAGGGTGTCGTATTGTCATACTGATATTCTGTACACACTGTGAAGACCACTGAGACAAATGTAACATTTGTGACATTGGCCTATAGAAATAAACATTGATTGATTGACTGCTCTGAGCAACCTATATCAGAAAATGATATGCTCAAGCCGGCTAAAAACCAAGGGGGACAGAAAGGATAAATATGTTGTCTTACGCTACGGTTGTGAACAGTGATTTACTGGAAAGTAAGATCAAAATGTAGCTGCAAGATTTGTAAAATATATCTAATTGCGATTATTTTGGACTGGTATTGCGATCACGATATAGGAGCGGTCCATCATATTTGCATCATTATTCCCATTATCATTGAAAAATATATAAAAATAACTGTAGTGGGATTCGTTTAGGACTGTACCAAAACATGTGTTTGGTACAGTCTGTAGAATGATATTTGCAGGACGTGATATCTGCAGCTCCACAATACTTCATTCAGAATGATATAACACATATTCAGTCTCTCTCTCTTTGAACTCTCCTGTAGTATTGGCAGTAATGTGGACACCTTCAATAAGAGCTCTATGGCTGGTAGCATGCAGCGATGTACAGTACCTGAATGGGTAGGCGAACGCAGGGTTCACATCCTTCGGTTCAGCTCCAATGCAATTGACTGTAAAGTGGGATGACCCAGAGTAACCTCCAGTGGTGGAAAAGGCAAAGATGGTGAAGACCTGTAGAGGCGGAGAAACAGAAGGAGAAGAGGTTTTCAATAAGGGGTATTTTAAAGTTGTGAGGCTTTTGCTTTTATGGACATCTTACCTGATACTGCAGCTGTAGTTGTAATAGATTAAAAACATGTTTTATGATAAACGAATTAAAGCCAACTGCTGACCAGCCTCCCACATTTAAGTCAATATATATATATCAATATATTGATACAATGATGCTCTTTCCCTTTCCATAAGTAACAGATGTGATTTTCAACAAACACCCCACTTCAACATCTCTCCACCCCCCCCCATTCTTACATCCTTTTCCACACAGGAAACTCCCTCCCTGCTCTGAAAACAAAAATGGCTAACCCTTTAATATAAAGCTGACACACCAAACTGAGCTTCAACTAGTGCAGCTCTTACAAAAAGCATACATCTACATTCTCTTTGACTGAAGAGAGGTTCCTGTACTGTAGTCCAACAGACTGACCCGTCCAGGAGACCGAGGACACCAGCCTTATCCTTAAAGTGACAACACTTTGGAGTAACTGCCCATTTAGCTACATGACATTAAGTTTCATGTTTTTTCACTTTTAAATGTTGAAATTAAATGAAAAAGAATTAGTACTGGAAAACGGCAAGTATTAGAAACACCTTTATACATTTAGCTCAAAAAGAGATCGACCAAAAACACCATAAACAGCAGCAGCATTCAGAGCAAAAACTTTATCAGATGTGAAACTCTCACATCTCACAGGTGACGAGATGTCAGGTGATTAAGAAGTCTGCAGCAGTTCGTGTCACACACTGGATTGAACTAAGCCAATCTATAAGAGCCTTCCATGTTTCAGCTGGAACAAGTTATTAACCCTATGCGGTGACGAGTAGCTTCTCAGTTCTTAAACAACCATGTCGGAGGACACATCCCGTGGTTGTGAGAGGATGCTAATCAGATTCAGAAGGGTCAAATGATTGGCCTGCATCAAGCAAAGGAAACAACTAAGGAGAACTATTTACATCGGGTAAAGAACTGTCCAACGCATTATGAAAACCAAATCAATGAATCCAGATGTACCCTGTTCCAGACGCATCATTGTAAGAAGAGAGGCGATGCAGCGATGTACCCATCACGCCTAGTGCTTACCGTACGAGCCTGTGGGAGCAGTGTCAGGATCTGGGGTGCTGCAGTTTGTCAGCTCTATCTTCAGCAACAGTATGTTCCCAAAGATGACCGACTCGGCTGACTACCTGAATATACTGAATGACCAGGTCTTTCCATCAACGGAGTTTTTCTTTCTTATGGCACGGGCGACATTTCAGCAGCAAAATGATGCCACGGCAACCGAGTGTCGTACTCGGAGCTAAAGGCTGTCCAACGAGATATAAGAGTGTGCAGCCATTTGCTTTGGACGGCAGCGCAGCTTGAGAAAAACACTGGCATTTTCCTACAAGGAGAGAAACAAGTTGTTTTGATCTTCAACTATGCTGACACAGAGCAGACCCCGGCAGGAAGAATGGAAAGCAGAGAGGAACCCACACCATTTCCTCTGAGCCTCAACATGGACTGACTGAGCAGAAAAGCTGGGATGCCACTCCAGGGTCAGCAGAGAGCCAGCTGCAGTGCTGCACAGACTGCAGGCTGGTGTTAAAGACGGCCAGTAGGCGACTATGCATCTGCTTCAGCCAACGGTCCAGAGACGGGGATGAATTGTGTCGCAAGATGTAGACAATTTGAACAGCTTATCTTCATTGAAGCACGAGAGTAACCCACGGTGAAACTTGGGACAGGCTGAACAATGTTGTTGGCTGTGGGACCTGGACAGGGTTCAGGCCTGTACAGTATTTCACTGAGCACCACGTTGAACATAAACATGTTTTAGCCTTACTGCCAAATACAATCCTAATGACACGATATCCCTCCCAAAGACCTATCACACCCTTGGGCAGCACTGAGCCAGGGAAAACGTGTTATGCTACTATATCTGTAAACAGGTACTGACTGGTGCCGTGTCATCCTATTTTTAAAGGCAGGACACTATGTGTTCAAATAGAGACATGTGTTGCAACAGAGCAGAGGGAGCCGCTCTGTCAGACAGTCAACACTCACCTCATGCCACAGATAAAACTAATGTGTATTACTAATAAGTAGCGAGGAAATATTTGATGTTTTTTATATGGCTGGAATACCTATGTTTCCTTTGGGGGGAATCGTAGTGGTCTTACAGCTTGTAGCTTTCTCAACATCTTTAGAAAGTAGTATTACATGTTCCTCAGTTTAGGACCGTCTGTTGGCCGACAGTGGCCGTAACACAGGTTACACATATCACTATAACCGTGTCGCACTTGCAAGATGGTCTCATAAACCTTGGTTGCATTCTTTGTTATTAATGAAACAGAATGTATCTATCGAGGACTGTTCACACACAAAAGGTTCCAAAAAGTGCTTCACAGAAAATGTAATTAAATAAAAAAAGAATGATACCAATTTCCCCTCCAAAGCGATTACGTTGTGATTAACACAACACTCAATATCAACTGAATACGATAAACTAATTACTGAATAAACCACAACTAAATGAATTAAGAGCCAAACTAAAAAGTTAGGTTTTGAATTGACCTTTAAAAGTATGAACATCCTCAGGTGGGGTTTGTGTTCACAGTCGGTATCAGTAAGTCCAGTAGAAGAAGACCTGGGTGTATATGGAACATGACCTTGATGTAATATGGTCTGAAGGAAAGTGTCCTTCAATACAAATCAAATGGTGTTGTTGCAGTTGTTTTGTCAAGGCCTACGGTAGCTTGTAGCCCCGCCCCCACAGCTCTCCTCTACCCATTCCCAGAACACCCTTCCTCCAATGAAACAGCTCCTGATTGGAGCATGCGTTTCTTGGTTCCATACTTTCTCTTAAGAATAATGTCCTTTGTTGAAACACATCCAGGGGAGGCAGTGGACTAGTGCGTTGGTGTTGGGATCAGGGGGTCACAGGTTCAAACCCCACTGCAGTCAGCACGTCGTTGTGTCCCTGAGACACTTCACCCCAAAGTGCTCCTGTGGGGATCGCCCACAGTGTTGAGTATGTAAGTCGCTTTGGATAAAAGCGTCGAACAAGTGTCATGTGATGTAATCCACATCCGCTGAAGCACATTCCCAGATCACCAGGGTCCTTTTCAGCGCTATAACTTCTGTATAGAGACGCACAGGGCCAGGCACAGAGCTGAACCGCCTGCCTGGTGCAGCAGAGCAAAGACAGCCGTATAAACAGAAACACACACAGAACTGTTGTGCAGTATTTAGCAACCTTCAAGCCACTCAGGATTTCCAGGAATGGGTTTCATGTTTCAGGTGTCTATGGATCGCCACAACATTTCTCAGCTTACATCTCAGCCCTGTTTGAACCACCCAATCTGACGGAACCCCAAATAAACTCCTCATATGGGGTCAGGAAGGGTTCCCTGTCCAGAGTCCAATGACTCAGCCTCCCACAGACTGGCTGAAGCATTCCTCACAAGTTCTCCTGATCAGGGAGTGGCAGGACTGATCAGAGACGGAGCAGCAAATCAAAAGGTTCTGACATCGGCTATTTAACATTTCAGAAAAAACAACCGTTACTAACACATCATATGAACAGGAACTAATAGTGACTAAACTAGAGCCAGGTTGTGATTACAAAAACAACCAGAGACAGCACCGACCTTCCACCTGACTCTGAACCCTACTGGCCGATGTCCATGAATACAAACCAGTCTGACATTCAGTAATGTCCATTCTAAGCATACTTCCACAGCATTACAGTAGAGAAAGTTAGGCAGCGCTGAAATACTAAGGATGCCTCTCCCTGACAGAATTCTGTTTTGTTCAGCCTTGAGACTATGGCAGACGGAAAACAACTAATGGAACTTGATGAACTGCCTGGAGGAATTGGAAAAAGTAAAGTAGAAAAACTAAGAACAACAATGTGTGTACGATGCTGAAAATGTTAAAAGAGCAACATTTCTCAAATGAAAAATTAGAGCCAACGAATTGATGGCCACATTTTTTTAAACATTGAAAGCAACAGCCTTATTAGGTCACACACAATTGTTGGAACAGAGGGAAATGATGAACTAGAAATGAACATGAGAAGAAAATAAACACATTCTTATTTGCTTTTGACATAATATAAATGGCAGTGGCGAACCGTGTCTATCACAACTGGACCTTCTGTAGACACACACACACACACCCCTATTTATTTGGAGCTCCGTAAAAACAAAGCTGTCTATGCCGTCGGATAGTCTATTTGACAAGTTTTTGTTAACAAACGGAAGTATTGTTTTCTGGTATCACTTTATAATTTTACTTGGAAGATCTGGATTTTGGTATGAGGGCGCACGCCGAGAGTAAGAGGGCGCAGCGCCCCGGTTACCCAGTTTAGACAACACATCGTATGTTAGGGTTATCTTACTAAGGCCTAGTTTTTGCATGGCTGATGGAGTCAGATGGCATTTATCTTTTGAAAAGTGTATTAGGCTTATTGTGTGTAAGGAAATAAGTGGGTTGTATGAAACATTTTTATTTTTTTTTTAAAGGTATTTTTTTTTCCATTGGTTCTAAAATCAATATATTGTAACGACACTACAAGAAACCAAAACATTTAAAAAATCCCCTGGCTATGATTTAGACCAGGGGTGGGGAACCTCCGGCCCCCGGGATTTGGTACGGCCCTTGAGGTAATTTATAAACACACGCAAAAAAGAAAAAAGTTAAAGAAATCTTGACCGCAAACAAATTAAACAAAGTGAGTGCCTGTTTTTCCTGGCCAAGGTCAGGGTCCTTGAACACAACACGAGCCTAACGTGTCATCACGTGGTACATGTCTCCTCTGACAGGGGTGCAGTTCTGACGGAGAGCACCAGAATGTGGCTCCGTTTTTTTTTGTTTTTTTGAAGCTGTAGTACAAATGCCGCAGTTTTTGAGTGGCTGTGTCTTTAGTTGAAAGCCCAGTGGCGATCTGTCATAGTGATCATTACAGTCAATAGCTTTGTCGTTATTAGCATCTGGTTAGCTAGCTATGCTAACGAATATAAGAAGCTTTTTCTCCAACCAGTGAGGTAAAGGCACATCTTTATATGATCATTATAGTTATAAAAAAATAAGAGAATAAAGTAAACGGGTATAAAATACTATATGATAGTAAAAAAAAAGTTGTTATTAATAAACAAGAATACAGTTTGAAAGGAGAGTGATTTGTAAAATATCCATAAAGAAATAGTAAATATGCTTACAGTTCTGTTTCATATGGGTGCTGAGATGTTTCCATAGATCTCCTAATGTTGCTCTCAAAGTGCACCAGATTGATGCTTTTAACTTCAACATTTAAAAAAAAATCTTCCTGGGGGAGCATGCCCCCCGGACCCCCATAGAGGAGGTTAGGTAAGGCTCAATAAGGCTGCAACTAATGGTTACTTTAATTATTATGATTCCGTCTTTATTTGGTCAAATGTGAGACAACAGTGACAAATGCCCACGCCAGTTTCTCAAAGTCTAAGGTACCGTTTTAAATGTCTTCCAAAGACGCTCAGGAGTGTTATTATATTTGAGAGGATGAAAAGGAGAATCTTCTCACATTTTTGGACAAAAAATGACTTCTCTTAAACAACCTGCAGAAGTAAGAAAACAATACACTTTGCTCTGGTGATATTTATGTGTATTGAGGTTTGAAACAGTGACTGATTGTGCAATGTGCAGTAAACTTCAGTAGAATCAAAGCCAGCCAGGAGTGACCATCACAGCAGAGAAGCAGATTAGTACACTGCATGTTAATACCAACAGAACATGGCTGAGCCACAAGTACACGCCTCAAATACACTCAGCTCTGCACTGAGTATTAACTGTCACATTAGAGGGGACGTTCCCCAAATGTTTCTTTTTTCAGTATAAGGTGCATTCAAACGACTCGTTATGAAGTGCATCACATAGACTCACAGGGTAGAGATATTTAGGGCACGCTCCACCGAGCAGCAGAATAGATTTACTGAACAAATGTACCGGTGACTTTAATTAAATGTTCTATGTCAACAGGTTCCACATAATTGTACTAGGTTAGTTGAAAGCAATAGTACCAAGTTGAACCTATTGTGTTTTATTTAAACTTCATATTATTGCTGTCAACTAACATAATACCGTTATGTGTTATCTGTTTGAATAATAAATACATTTATTTAAGTCAATGGTTAGATTTGTTGTTGAGTGTACATCCTCGCATGTGATTCTCCACCTATGGCATTGCTCACAATAAACACAGAGCTGGTTCACAAGAGCACCGACTCAGACTCTGATTTCCATTTGGCCAACCGAACAGATTCTTTACACTAGATTTGTAAACAACAACACGACATGGCATGCACAACAACACTGGCTGGAGCTGCTTAGCTGTCTGTCATTATGCAGCCGGACTATTTCAACACTGACTATAAGTCAGGTAAGTTGAACCGCCTCGGGGGGGCGGTCTGAACTGACACTTGACCTGCCGTGACAAAAAATAAAGACGCTAACTACCTGACGATAATTAGCCATCACCATGTCGAAACTAACAAAGATATCTGGTGCCCAGGGAAGAAAGAAAATAAAAGAGGAGGATGAATAACGGAAGAAACACAAAGGTACAGTAACGTTAATGTGATGATTAATCAAAATTCAATTGAATTGTAGTTACCGTTGATGGAACAGTATTAACTTGGTAGCTTAATTTGAGACGATTGCAAGGTCGTTTCTTTGCTAATCAATAGTTCTATTTAGAGTTAACGTCATTTACCGTTACTCCCACGATAAATTCCATACCTTAGCCTTTATCTTTAATATGCTATATTACACTGCACTTAACTGCTTCTTTGCCATCTGGTTAGATGCTAAAGCTGAATCTACAGGTGCATCGAAAAACATTACTTTTCTTCTGTAATTTAAGTTAAAAAAAAGAAACATTCATATATTCTAGATTCATTATTCATAAAGTGAAATATTTCAAGCCTTTTTTGTTTTAATTGTTATGATTACAGCTTACAGATCATGCAAATCACTAATCCTGTATCTCAAAATAGTATAATAGATCAAACCAATCAAAACAGGATTTATAATACAGATATTTCGACCTTCTGAAAAGTTTGTTCATTTATGTACTCAATACTTGGTGGGGGCTCCTTTTGCACAGATACATGCATACATGGTATGGAGGCAATATATGATATTGTGAGCTGCACCTGTAATCTGATTTCTATAATATGTCTTATGCTACGTTCACACCGGACGCGAGGCGACGCGATTACATGTAAAGTCAATGCAGAGACACGATCAGACGCGAATTCGCTCCGACGGCGCGCATGATTGAGGCGATGGAAGGGTGCCGCGTCAAACGCGAGAGTTCAATTTTTTCAACTCGGGTGTCAAATTCACGTGGCGCGTTCTCGCGGAAGCCAATCAGCGGTGAGGATCTCAGCCTGCCGTCACTGACCTTCAACCAGAAAACATCAGCCATTAGCTGTTAGCAGTTAGCACACAGAGATCACAGCTCCTCATATCTGTTCAGAAACTGTACAAAAGTTAAAGTACAAACCACAGACTGTCTGTGTCATGGAGAATACGGTCGCTGGTTTATTTATGTCTGTAGCCCGTTGTTATGAGTGTGGAGTGAGCAGATACAACGTTAGCTTAGCCTGGTCGACCCAATCTCCATTCAGAAAACAAGCATTTTAAAAAGGTGTTTCTCTGCCGTCTGTCTGCAGACTTGTCAAAGCATTAATTCATGAGTTTTACTAACCGGTATCAGTATGTTGTTATGTCGGCATCATTTAGAAACGTGTATTACAATTTAATCACGGTCAAATATGTTCATCTTGTTGTAGTTGTAGCTCCCGAGCGCGTCTTGTTTGAATGATGCGAGTAAACACAGCTGGCAGCCGCGGTGAAACTCGAGCGACTAGAGCGACTAGAGCGATGCGATAGGAGCGTTTAGAGCAGGAGTGTCAAACTCAATTTTATTGCAGGCCACATTCGCATAAAGGATGCACTCAAAGGGCCGGTTGTAACCAGTGTTGGGACTAACGCGTTACTGTAACGCCGTTATTTTTGGCAGTAACTAGTACTCTAACGCATTACTTTTTAAATTCAGTAACTCAGTTCCCGTTACTCCGTTACTGCGTTAGTTTTTTTATATAGTCAACAGCCAGGCGAACAGAGATGAGAACTGTACTTAAGTACAGTACTTGAGTAAATGTACTTAAATACTTCCTGTGTCACATGCGGAGACGCGCTGTGGGCGTGTTTGTGTTGTTTACTAACAAGACTGTCATGGCGGCGGCGGAGCTCAAGTCGAGTTTCTCCACCTGGAGATATTCTCACTATTTCACTTTTGTCGAGCACAAAGAAAAGAAAGTTTCTGTTAAATGTAAGTTGTGTCCTGGCGGGTCAAAGAGCCTATCTACTGCCCAAACCAGTCATTCAAATCTCTTAAAACATCTGCAGAAACAACATGCTGGGACGAAGCTAGTAGCTAAGACCACAGAGACTCAGCCGACGCCCCTCCACCTCCACCTGCACCTAAGCAACAGCGGCTGGATTTTAACCAAGGGACTGCTAGCCAGGGGAAAGTCGATAAAGCCATTGCACGGTATGTTGTAGAACACATGCAGGCTATTGCCACAGTGGAGTCACCCGCTTTCAGGGAGCTAGTTAGCATGATAGCATGTCCGGGCGGCACACGGCATATGGAACAAGAATATACAAAAATGGAAAGCCAGCTAATATCTATGCAATCCAGATTGCATATCATGCATGTCAAGTTGATCAACAGATTTTATTATTCTCCAATGCAATAACAGTACTGAAATGAAGGCTATAAGGGCATTCATGGGAGCCCTTTTTTTAAGTAACTAAAACGTTACTTTTTGGTATAAGTAATCAGTAAAGTAACTGAGTTACTTTTGAAATGAAGTAACTAGTAATGGTAACTAGTTACTGGTTTTCAGTAACGAGCACAACACTGGTTGTAACTATATATAATATATATATAAATAATGTATAATATGACATTATTGCCTCTGAATTGGATTATTATCGGATAGGATAATAACTTAGTAATTAGCTACGTCTGAAAGCAGAAGTCCAGGGCAAATAATTGCAAGTCTCTTCAGTGCGCATGTCACAAAACAAGATGCATTGTGGGACATATAGTTTATGGGCAACCTGCTTCTGTAAAGTGGCATGTAACCGTATAATAAACGTATTATATTCTTTGCAAGCTCTTAAACGTATTATATTCTTTGCAAGCTCTTGCGGGGCCACATAAAATGAAGCCGCGGGCCGGATTTGGCCCCCGGGCCTTGAGTTTGAGACCCCTGGTTTAGAGCGAAGCGAATATTCGCATCGCGTCCGGTGTGAACGTAGCATTAGGTCTAGCAAAAATAATGCATCTCTTGATGGTCACATCAGAGGTTGCGCTAGACTTTTTCGCTGCCCGTCATTTTGATGGACAGGATCGTAAGACTTCTGTCAAAATCCAGAATTACCCGTCGGCCTTTAGACAACTCTGACGGGGACGGGGGACGGGGGAAAGCATGCTCGTGAACTGTCAACGGGGGGGGGGACGGGACAGTTCACATGCGCCGTGTTATGCATGGCTGCTGCACCTCGCGGGAGCGTGCACAGCGTAAAGCCAAAACTCAGACATTTCAATGATTTGTACGGCACAGTTAGGTTTGGAAACGGTATAATTTCCTTTTTGGAGGGCACGCATAACACGGCATAACACCGGAGCCTCGCTGCGGGGAAACTTTGGCGCTGTTCCGAGTTTGTTCTAATCTGTCAAAGTTCGGTTAACGCGACCTCTGGGTCACATATACTTCTCTTCTCTCTTCAGATGCACTTTGGGGCGCCAGCTAATTGGTCAGGGCCGGTGTTGTGCCGAATGATGCACCCCCGCCGTGAAATGCACCCCTCGTCACAGGAACGCGCATTTGAAAAGGAAATGTTTACACCTTAAAACGATGCTTAAAACGAAAAGTAAACGTCCAGGGTTTTTGTTTTTTTAATGGTAATTTTCAGACTGTGAGTCATTTAGTGGTGGCTCATATAGTCTTGATTCTTGCGTTTAAACTTTTCGCTCCGTATTTTGATGGTTGGGGTTTTGCAATATACGTTGGTCAGGGGGACATTGTTTGTTGACGCACAGGTGGCCCGAGGGGACGGCATGAGCCGAGGGACCAGGCATGAGCGTCAGTTCTGAAGCTAGGATGTTGCATTGTATTTTGTGGAACATTACAAGTAAAGTATGTGAGAGTAAGAGTGTGTATCGTTATTATCAGTAAAGCATACAATACATATTGAAACATGGGCTGTCGAATCCTGGATTTTGTATTCATTCGTCACTTCTTTTTCAGTTATTTTTTTATTTAATTGTGACGTCCTGTCTGTATACACATACTTTAAAATGTATCGTTTAATTTTACATATAATAATCAAAATATATGTTTACAAATGTTACATAGTCTTTGTCAGCATATTTTTGCATTTTAAAGATGACTCTTTTACTTTTTTGTGTTAATTATTCGGGTCTAAATGAGCTAATGGATTTTTACATCAAGTGCTTGAGGGTGGGATTAATAGAAACATCTTTTTTGGGGGGGGGGGTGCTTTATACAGCAGGCCTGGTTGCCATTTGCTATCTCTGACACATACATGAAACTTGATCCATTTATTTGTACTAGTTTATTTGTATACCATCAAAAGTGCTTGAGGGTGGGATTAATAGAAGCATCTTTTGTTGGGGGGGGGGCATTTTACGGCGGGGGTGCATAATTCGGCACAACTGTTGTAACATTTGTATTTGAATTATTATATGACAAATATGTAAAATTAAACAATACATTTTAAAGCACGTGTATACAGACAGGACGTCACAATTAAATAAAAACATGTAAAAAAACTGAAAAAGAAGTGACAAATGAATGCAAAATCCAAGATTCGACACCCCAAGCATCAAAATACGGAGCGAAAGGTTTTACCACAAGAATCAAGACTATATGAGCTACCACTAATCGACTCAGTCTGCAAATTACCATTAAGACGTTAACTTATCGCTTTTAAGGTGTAAAACCTTTCATTTTCAAATGCGCGTTCCCGTGACAAGGGGTGCATTTCACGGCGGGGGTGCATAATTCGGCACAACACTGGCCATGGAAAGAGTGAAGGGAACGCTGTATATTACTCATAAGTTTAACATTGGGAAATCAGTAGCTATCTGCAATGTAAATCCTCAAGCTACGGCATGACTTCACTCAGTAAACAGGTCAAAGGCCAATACTCCAACGTTACACACGAAAAAAGGAGAGGCAGAGGAACCTGCAGCAGTTATTGGGCGTTATTTTTCAGCCTTTAAAGTTTCGAGTACGTTCTTGAATATATTGCGAAAACAATAAAGGGTGTGTTAACGTATAATTAGTGGAAAGAACTAATAGGGAATATATCAACATCACGAGGCTCAAATGAGAGAAACGTTGATTAGATAGCGAGGCGGAAGGCACATAGAGATAACTTATAACTGAGGTAAATTTGGTTAGGTTTCTAATTTAAAGTAACTGTAGGCCTACGTACTTTTTTTACTTTACTTACCCATTCTAGGACACGGATAAACCCAAGAGGTTCTTTCAATGGTCCCAGGTCCAGAGTAAACCCTGAAGCCAATTTCTGAGGATGAAAAACAAGGTGTGTAAAAATACGCAGAGTGACTACTGATTGAAATATAGTTAGCAAGGTGTAAACAAACTACCGTTGACATTAGACTCCAAACAACTAGTCATCGTTACCTGTTTGTCACCTTGTGGCTAATTGGCCCAGCCCTTGTTAGCCAAACCCTGCTAGCGACATGCTAACGCTAACTTGTGTCAGCATGTGTAACGTCACCCAGCTTACTGACCTACCTGAACAGAGTCCATGAAGACGATCAACAAGTGGGATGCTTGTATGTTACTCCTTAAGTTGTCAGTTCGTTGCAAAGCTAACCTCAAGTTACTTCGTTTGCATTCGAAGAGTAGCAAGCGATACAACGGCTACTGACTGTCAGCAGGAGGCAGAAGAACAGGCAGCAACTGATAAGGCTAGTGTGGAGTGTAAACTCAACAGACAAACTCTGTTCAACTGACCCGCAGTCAAACTAAACAAAATATGCGCTACTTCCGGTTATTACTTTTCAAAATAAAGAAACAAACTAATGGTTTTTTCAATCTTCTTGATCAAAACATGTTGTATGAACCTATGGTATGAACACATAAAATTATAATTCTGGAATAAATAATAGAACGGTAGGCCCTTCCTTCATGTAAGACTTACTGACCCATGTTAACGCTTACAGCTTAAAGCAGAGAAAGACCCTGCACATCCGTAAAAATGAAAGGTGTGTGATACAGTCAGTTATGAGTAAAGCACATGTCTAATACAAAATAAAAGCACATTAATTATCAATATCATAAACCAACAGTTAGCGCAAACTCGGTTGGGCTTTTTAGATAATATAGTTATCATTACCCCACCAATTAATGGAGTTTTTATCACGCTACCTTATAATTAAAAGGTCAATTAAGACAATAAAAAAGTATTGAGCAGATATGTGTGGCCCTACCAAGTCTGTAAGGCTTTTGGGTTTGTAGAATGCTAAATAGTTTGTGTGTTCGGTGGCCTTTCATTGTTGTATAATTCTTACATACTAAGTATATGGAAGCAAACAAGAGACAGAAATATGGAAGCAAACAAGAGACAGAAGTATTTGAATTTGATCAGACACCGAATTTATAGCATTGAAAATAATTACTAAAATCATGTATCTGAATTTTTTTTGCTCCGAACTTACCTATGTGAAATAAAAATGTAATAATTCAAGTTAAAAACATTTGAATAGTCAAATTCAGATCCCAAAAATGTAAGTGAAAAAAATGCGAATGTACAATTTCGGTGTTAAAAAAATTCGACGTCAAAAATGTCGGTGTTTAAAATTCGATGTCCAAAATTGCGATGCAACATCATCCAAGCTACTCAGACAGGATAAGCAATCGAGCCTGAATGCAATCAACCGACTTCTGGCCTATCAGAACCCAAGCAGCGAACTCCAGGAGTGTGGTGAAGCCCAATGCTGCAAATTGTAGGCGATGGATGCAGATGGGAGCAATTCCCGTAGACCCTATGTTAAAATGTCCAACTTAACATCAGAAAATGAACATGTTTCTAGCCTGGATCCACAAAAACATATTCTGTATATAGTTAGATTCCCCCTTCATGACAACGGGACTGCTGCTCCTAGCTCCTCTGTCTCACTGCTAGCTCCGTTAGCTCCATTGGCTCCGTGATGCTACAGGGGCTCAGCTCATGAGGAGAACACTACTTGAACTCGGCCGTGTTTGTTGTGTTGGTTCCCGATGGACTATTCGTCATGCAAATATAGGATTTATCTGCGGTTAAAACAGACCGTCCATGAATGCAGTTTCTTCGGTAAGTCAACCCTGCATACTTTATGTTATGTTACTGGTGTTTTTATTAAGCTAACGTTAATGAATGTTTAGAGTTGGGTTAGCATTTGAGCAATCGGTAGCTCCATCTGTGCTAACGATGCTATGCGTAGCATCCAAGTTAAACATAATAGAGAAGTATAAAACATTAAGTGGGATGCTATACAAAAGGCTTCTGTGCGAGGTTAGTAAAATAAGGTCATCCTTGTTAGTTTCCTAGTTAGGTTACTGTATGCATTGTTAAGGTTAATTTCAATTCGCTATGCTCTACTATAGCATAACATAGACTAGCTAACGTCAACGTATTGTTGAAGAGAGGCTTAGTGTATATTAAATCAACCTCACAAATGTAACAAATAAATGGCACAATAAATGCAAGACGAAAAAAGAGAACTAGACAGTATGAAGTAATTGCGTATAAGAAAACAATGCAATACAGTTATTGGTATTTGTTTCAGTACACTTATTTATTTCAGATATATCTTATAGTTATTACTGTTAGCTTCAGCTTAAAGGAGACCTATCATGCTATATTTAAATGATATAGTGTATGACCATACCTATAAGGTATATTTATACATTTTATTTTTCAAAATACCAAACGGATCATTTTTTAGACATGCCTCGTTTCGCTCATTTTCGCTCTATTCCAAACCTGTCTTTGAAAATTCTGAGCAGCAGCTGACCACGCCCCCCTGCAGAAGAGCAGGCATGAGCCGGCGAGAGTCACGTTACCATGCTTGCTGTGATTACGAGTGTCGAATAAACATGTCATCTCAGAGCAATGCATGTGTTCAAGCATATTATCAATTTGATCCAGAAACTGACCCTGAAGCAGCGGAGGTTTTGGTGGAGGTGCAAAAATCTCGGTTGCAGCAGGACGTTTCTGAATGGTTAGCTGACAAGCTGTTGTCCCTATTTATTTTACTCTGTTACGATGCTTGCTCCTTATTCCGTTCATATTTTGGCTAATTAGCAAGAATGCAATGTGTACAGTTTGTAACGCAAAAACAGCGATATATATATATATATATTTATAAAGGGAGACATTCATATTTTCAGCATATATACAATGGCCTCATTGCGTTTAATAGTTTACAGTTCTTTTCTTCCAACATCCTGCAACAACCGTTGGAAAGTTGAATAACTTAGGATGATAAAAAGTATAACTCCAACAACACCTCAGTTGTCAGCAATGTGTGTAGTTTCATGTGTTTTTAAAAGCTCAGTTATTGACTTCTTTGTGCAAATTGCACCACGATGCCTTCTGAACGGAGAATGTGTGCTGCATGGAGATACCACAGGTAACATTTTTGACAGCTTTACTAAGTTGTCTGTTTAAATACATTTTTCACATGTCATTCAATATATGTTTATCACAATGTGTCAAGACGGATGCAGTAACCTGTATGGTGGAACCATCCTGGATTGGAGCCTGTGTGCCTGAATGTGTTCTCCCTGCAGAATGCGTTGAATATTTACAGAGCTGAACATGGTGGACTACAGTTGAGGCAAATAGAGCAGTGAGTGGTTTGTTTGTTTTGACTGAAATTGTAAAACGAATGCTAATATTGTTCATGGAAATAAATACTGGTGTATATGGCTTTATGCAATCTTTCATTCTGTCATTGTACATGTACTATTATATTATATACTACACAGCAATGGCATAACACACCCATGTGTACGACAAAAAGGTCCACACACACAACCTTATGCTTTTGAAATCATCCAAACATGAATAATCACGACACATTTTGATATCAACTCGGAACTTTATTGTCAAAATCAACGGTTAAAAAAACCCATAAAAAAAAACTAAATGTAGCCTACTTGTATTTTGTATAAATGACACTAAATATTTTTACAGAAGCTTTGTGAGCTGGTGCTGGGGCTTCCTTGGACGCAGGATCAGAGTGGTGATTCTGGCCTGCGTTGTCCTCAGGATACGCAGGGAGTTTCCTGATCCGTGAGAAGAACGAGGGACTACTGTGAACTCATCCAGAGACTCTGCACCGTGCTCTGATGCTGCTGCTTTGCTTTATGAACGTGGACAACAGAGAAACATTTTCTTCACGACCAAAGCTGGAATTGAAATAAAAAAGGAAAGTGAAACTTCTGCTCGTCACCCTCTCCCTCCGGTCCACATTAATACAAATGATCCCAATACGTATGATTGTATGAACTAAAGATCTTAAAATCAATACAGATGTATTTATTATAAACGTTAGTCCTTAACATCTATCACTGTGTACATCACCATTCAAACATCTTTTAAAAGTTGAACAAACTCCACACAGCTCAGTGAAGACTGAGATGCTGAATTTATTTGATCATTTCTGTAAAAACTAACGTTCATATTTCTCTTTTTGATTATAATACTGATGAATGTTCAAAACAAAGCGCTTTGGCAACTTACCACCTATGTTTTAAAATGCTTAATAAGCACCGTAACTTTCATGCTATAATTTCTCGGTCATAATCGGTTGTTTCCGTGAACGGCCGACTGTTTAGTGACGGCAAATGCTGCGGCTGCAATGCATTGTGGGGCAGCATTTTCTCCTCTCCTTTCGGTAAGGGAGGTCCAGTGGTTCCTAAGCTAAAGGAGGTTATAGAGGAAGTTTGAAACCTCCTTTCCTTTCATTTAGAGAATTGGAACGGCACTTATCATGGCTACCACTGAGGGACTTCCGGGTCATTTCACTCCGTTAGGAAGGTTCCTAAGCTAAATGGACTATTGGAACGCAACCTTCGACTTCAGCCCTAGAGTGATGACACTCACTCTGCACATGCGCAGTTAGATGGTAAGATCGCTGAGAAAAAAAGGAGCCACGTTTGAATTTCTCGCGGAAGATATCAGTAAAAGTGTGTTTCTGAGGTAAAATATGAACTACAATTATTTGATGTATTTTTTGGATACTGTCTTGAGTTCAAATGTCTAGGAATCCAAACTAGTATTATTAGAATCACTGTTTTGTAAGCTACAAATATAACTAGCTAAATATGGGTCAAGCTAGCAATCAGGCAGGTTCACAGGGGGTGAAAGCAAGACTGGTGGTCCTGGGACGGTTGTAACGGGACGGTTGTAACATGGCACATTGACAATGATGGCTCATTTGCTTGAATGGTCAATTGTTCATTCAAGCAAACAGTTGTATCGTTGATTGGTGTGCATTGTCCCTGTAGAAATAAACAGAATCAAATACTGTATAGGCCTAAAGTGTGTGTGTGTGTGTTTACAGTATGCCAGTATGCCAAATGTCAGAAAGAGGAAGACAGACAGGGGAGTGCCTCAAATGAAGTTGAGAAGGGCAATCAGGGAAGTTTGAAAGTCCCTGGATATATGCCATGTCACCCAGTACCGGTTCCATCCAAAAGGCGCATTCACACCGCAGTACTTTTCCCACAAAGGTTCATGAGAACTATAGGCTACTTACGTAACCCCAGTTCTCAGAGTAACATGAAGTGAGATGTCTCACTATGGGATGCGCCTCATCGCGGAGCAAACAGAAGCATCAATCTCATTACGCCAATCCTGATTGGCTGGTAATCTTGACGTCAGGGAATCCACCCCCTATAAGTAGCTTGCGCCACGACGCATGCGTCATTCAAAATAAGCACCTCTTCTCGCTTCACCATAGCAAGGAGGGCCGTCTGGAGAGACATCTCACTTCATGTTACTCTGAGACTAGGGTTACGTAAGTAACCTATAGTTCTCATTCATAACACTCTGTTCGATGTCTCACTATGGGATATTGTAGCTCCCATATTGCCAGACGAGCTTATCTCGAAAATCACCAAACCAACCAGAACTTAACAGGTAGAGCTCTGACTCAACCAGGTGCCCAGCACTGCTCGAGTCACACTGGGAGCAGAACGTCCAGCCTGTTAAGAGGCGGACAAAAGTGAGCGGCGAGGACCAGCTCGCCGCTGCACCAATGTCTAGGATGGGAGACATCCTGGACAGAGCCCAGGATGCAGCCAGACCCTGAGTCGAAAGAGCTCGCGGATCCGAGGGTGCCTGCGAACTCTGACTCGTATGGGCCCCAAAGCAATTGCTTCCACAGACCAGTGGGAGAGCCGTTGCTTAGTAACAGGCTTGCCCTTATAAGGGTTAGCCCAGGACACAAGGGGTTGGTCATTATGACAAGCACCCCTGATCTGTCCCTGTACGTAAAGCACGGGCTGGACACGGCAAATCCGGCCGCTGCTCCCCGGAGGAATACAGTGGCGGGGAGGATGCCTCAATGTCAAATGTGGTACCTGAACCAACCGCCTTAAGATAAAGGCAGGGTTGGGCTTCAACCACACTCAGTTTGCCCTGGGGCAAACTGAGTGCATGAAGACTGTACATGAGTGCCACTGGCTCGCTTGGCAGCTGCCAGGGTCAGCTTCATGTCACACTGTATTCAGATTGTACCACTCACGGGCCAGGCCCATAGAGCCAAGCACTCTGGGTGTGGGTGAAAGATCGCCCCCCCCCCCGCTTGGGACAGTATGTCCCTGCGTAGTGGGAGCTGCCATGGCTGCCCGCACAGCAGCTGATATATCTCCGCTAGCCAGTACATAGCTGGCCAGTGCGGAGCTATCAGGATAAGTGTGTGGCGTTGCTCTCTCACTCTGGCCAGAGTTGGGGGTATCAGAGCCTGGGGTGGGAACGCGTACAGAAGGCCCGGGGGCCAATCGTGCGCGAGTGCATCCACGCCTAACGGCGCATTGAAAAGAACAGCTGACACTGAGCATTGTCTTTTGATGCGAACAGATCCACCGCGGCTCTGCCGTAACGCACCCACAGCTGGCTCACAATCCTTGGATGTAAAGTCCAGTCTGCATAAAGTGGTGTACCTCTGGACAGTAGATCTGCCCCGAGGTTCATCACTCCCGGTACGTGCGTCGCCCTCAGAGAGAGGAAACGTCTACCGCTCCATAGGATCGGTTTGTGACCGTGGTAAATTTGGTTTTATATTGGACGCACGCACTGAGCACCCCAAACCCATGATCGAGATGTGCTACCTGAGGTGTTTTGACATGGGTAGGTGAAAAGGCCAAGCCGCATAATAGATTTATAGCATTTTTTAACACAAAAAAAATAGTATAAAATCAAAAGGTGGGTTTTTAAAAAAAAAAAGCTTTGTGTTATGTAGGCGGGCCTTGTATTAACACATCGAAGTTGGTTTGACAAAAAATCATCCATCGAAGCCAGTGTTAAATAGATTTTTCGAATGTGTCGAATATCCAACGTCCAATATAAAACCAAATTTACCACGGTCAGTTTGTGCGCCAGTGTGTGTAACTGGAGAGAACGCAAGCCCCCTTGGCGGTTAATATACGATATTGTGGTCGTATTGTCTGTCCTCACGAGGACGTGATGTCCCCTGAGGAAAGGCAGAAAGCGTTTTAGGGTGACAAACACCGCTAAAAGCTCTAGGTAATTTATGTGCGCCCGCAGACCTCCAGCGGGCGACCTTCATAAATACCTCCCCAACCTGTCAGACATGCGTCCGTGGTGACCACCTTCCGTGAAAGGACAGCACCCATAGGCACGCCTCGTACGAGAAAAGTCGGGTGCAGCCAGTGGCGCAGTGCCATTACGCATTTCACAGTAACCATCACTCTTATTTTTAGGGCGGCCACCCAGCGCTGAAACTCCCTCATGTGTAAGCGTCCCAGTCGTACAACCAGGATGGCTGACGCCATGAGCCCCAGCAATCGCAGGCATGATCTGAAGAGAACATGTTTGCGCAGCTGTAAAAGAGCGAGACAAGCTCTGAAAGCTTTCACTCTTTCCGCTGACAGGCGAGCTGAAAAGGGCACCGAGTTCAGGCGTAAACCCAGGAAGAGTAAGTCTGCGCGGGGCACAACATGCTCTTCTCTGTGTTTATTATGAAACCCAGGTTGAGCAGGTGCTTAACGAGGACATTTGTCTGCGTAACAGCCTCCTGCTCCGACTGTGCGAGAAGCAGCCAGTCGTCCAGGTAGTAGAGATGGGCGAGTCATGATTCATCCGGATCATTAACCCGGATCCTAGTAATGAGCCGGTCGTGACGAGTCTCCCTCTCGATTAACCCGAGTCCTTTGAGTCCTACACCTGATGTGACGTAACAATTAAAACTATAAATTGCGTCACTCTTTACTCTCTTTATAACGTGTACAATCACATTACAACGTTGTTGTATCCAGAGATCCAGCAGACTCGTCGCCATGCACGAATCAACAGCAAATTCAGCCCCTCCTCCGGCTCCCGCGAGAGTCCCGTGAGCCGTGAGTGAGCCGTGAGTCGTTGGACTCGCGGGAGCCGTGAGTGAGCCGTGAGCCGTGAGTGAGCCGTGAGCCGTGAGTGAGCCGTGAGTCCGCAAATCTCTGAGTCTGCTGCGACTCGTCGAGGGAGCCGTGGGACTCGCGGGAGCCGTGCGAGCCGGAGGAGGGGCTGAGTCTGCTGTAGATTCGTGCATGGGGACGAGTCTGCTGGATCTCTGGATCTGCTGCCTGCTATATGTTACGGCTCTGAGTCCTCGTAGGCCATGGTCTCTCTCGATCATTGACCTGGATTCACGGATCCCGCGATTTTTCCGGCTCTAAATTAAGTTTCAGTGTAGACTTCTAACAAAATGGTCATGTTGTGCAACAGTCTCCTCAGGAAATGCAGCTATTATTACAGGAGACTCTCCTGTAATAATAGCTGCATTTCCAATAAAGAATCGGATCTTACTTGGAAACTCGTTTATTTTGAACATGGCACACAAAAAGAAACAAATTATAGAACATTTCAAAACAGTTAGAATATATAAAATGTAATTATACAATTATTATTATTAAATGAAAACACAATTGTGCAAAATTAGCTTAAGTACAGGAACATATTAAAATAACTATATACATATAATGCAAAACACTTATTTTTTAAAAGGCACACACACACACACATGTTTTATTAAAGCAAAAGACACTGTGTAGCGGAGGTTAATGTAACGTTAGTTTAATATGCTGGTTAAATGCAACAACTTTTCGGTTTCACCGGTAGGATTTCTACGGTCTTGGTCATGCTGACTCATATGACTCAAATGACTCAAATGACTCGTATGATCCGGATCTCTTCAATGATTGACTCAGAAGACTCCGAGTCCATAAAATGATCCGGATTTGCCATCTCTACCAGGTAGGTCGCCAGGCGAATGCCCTGTTGTCTCAACGGGGCTATCGCGGCTTCCGTACATCGTACAAACACCCTTGGACTGAGAGACAGACCGAAGGGAAGTACTCTGTATTCATAACAGATCCCTTGAAATGCGAATCTCAGATATTTCCTGTGTGGATAATATACTGGGATGTGGAAATACGCATCTTTCAGGTCATCTGATGTAAACCAGTCGTTTTGTCGCACGAGCCGCAGCAGAGATGTGTGAGTGAGCATTCCTGCGAATGCCCGAGAAGCGAGGGGGGGTGACAGCGAATTGGAGTCTGTAGCCCAGTGTTACTGTCTTGAAAACCCAAGCAGATGATGTGAGCATCTTCCACTGCATGCTCCTTAGAGCCAGTGGCTCTCTTCCCCTCTGAGTCTATATTTGTTGTGTTATGGGGCCCTCTAGTGTCTGAACACAGTGGTGCCCCTTTTCGACAATCCCCACCGACACTGCGCATGACGGTGATGCCTTCACAACCCCAGCCGGCACTGCGCATGCGCGTGACGGTGGTGCCCTTAAAGCCCCAGCCGGTGTAGGCATAGATATATATAAACACTAGATGGCTCACACAGCGCTGGCCAATGGAGACCGACGTTGCCACTTGGCCGCCATCTTGCTACAGGCAGTGCTCTCATTCATAACATTATGGTTTACTATTTAAATAACCATAGCTTGCTCAATTTTCAACCGATTTTCAAACGGTTTGGTTTTTTATAAACATCAAAGATGTAGTTATGATACTGCATACTTATAATCATGGACTTTCATATGAAAATAACATTAATCAGATAAAGCAATAGCTATACACACACACAAGGTATTTATATTAAATATTTGCCGGTGTATATATTTCCATTTATTTTATTATATTGTCAATATTTAAAATAAATTATAAATAAATTATAAAATTAAAATACATTTATATTTTATATATAAAAATCGGTCTCATGTTACCACTCTGTAAACCAAGAGTTGTTAATTGAGCAATGCCTTAGCTTGAAGAACAGGGACACAACTAATGACAATAGCATATGTTGGTATATTATTTAGATATTCACACCTTTATCAGAAGAACCAAACCAACATAAAATGTGCTCACAGACAGGCCAGTTCTGTCTAATTTATCACAATTATTTTTGACATGAGATCTTCATATCATCCTAGTTTTGTATTTAGTTTCTAGATTTGTAAACAAATCCAGAACCTTTGAAATATGTTATTGAAAAAAGACCAAGAATAATATAAACTGTACCATATGTCCTTCTGTAGTCCATTTGTGGTTTGTCTTGACTCACCCCGGCTGATATATCACAAAATCCACTGTTTAAATTGTTCCCTATATTGCCCCTATAAGGTGTCCTTGGGTGTTATGAAAGGCGGCCCCCCAACATAAATGTATTATTATTATTAAGAAGAACAACTTGGTGTGGTGTGGAGGGGATGTAGGAAGCAGGAGCAGGTGGGGAGAGATGGGGCTTCAAGGTTCAAGGTTATTTGTTTTAAATGTGTCTTGCACACAATAAAATAAAATACAGTATACCACAAAACCAATAAGACACACAGTGACACATGGCACACTAACAATCAATCATCGTCCAGCCTCAGCTTTGGTGTTTATATATATCTATGGGTGTAGGCAACACAGAACAACATATCTATCCACATGTACAGGTGCCAACAGCATCTGATTGTGTAGCATCCAACCAAGCTTTAAAAACATGTAGTGGAACTAGCTTGGTAATTTTCCATTCTTTTTGCAGACTGTTCCATGTTAGTGGAGCTGCACATCTAAAAGCTTTCTTCCATAAGACAGTCCTAGCACTTGGCACATTTAATAAAACCACAGCATGCGATCTCCGGCAATAAGTACTTTCAATTCGCAGAGAGATCAGAGAGCAGATGATCAGTGGGGCCTTGTTTTTACTGAATGATGTGTTTTTTTATGGGGAATTCAAATATGAGCTTATTATTAGGATGTTCGGAGACTTTGCACACGTTTTCACAAACATGTTCACGCTAGGAGTACTTCCATTCGCTTCGTCTTGATCTGTAGATGTGATTTGATGTGTCATGTGTCTCCCAACTCCTCTCCAAAGTTCAGATACTATATAAAAATACTAAAAGGTAAATAAAACATGAAACATAATGACAAAATAACAACCTGAAAGATATGTATTCTATCTACACATTTCGTAATTATCTAATCTCGTGGCCTTATAAAAGTGTTGGCTAAAGTAACGCAGAATATATATTTTTTTAATTGTAAATAATTAGAAACATTATTTATGTGCACAAGTACACACACATAACAAGCTGTACCGAGTTCCTCCGGCTGCAGTTCCGCAGACGGCCGGTGTGTGGCAGCAGAGCGCTGGGAGCAGAGGGAGGTGAGTAGACGGATATGACTGATGACGGGTGCGACGGAAATACACCCGAACATATCTGGTAGGCCGAACACATCTGGTACTGACACCGGCACTGCTCATGGCGGTGGTGCCTTCACAGACCCGCCTGTAATCCGCCTTTTGAGAGATGCCGTAGCTGCTCTCAGAAGGGGAACAGTTGACTGGCTGTTTATTGGTTTTATTGTTTTTCTTTTCATTTTTTTGAGCTGCGCCATCGGCCTGAAGCCTGGATGCGTCAGCGGCAAATGTTTTATGACAGAAAAATCAACCAATGTGTGACATGTGTTTGTGCGGACTTGAGGATGGTGTTGAGGCATCTCTCGAGGCGGCGGGAACACATTCAGAACTGGGGAACCGTGAACTTCCAGCTCTGTCACAGAGGGGAGAAGGAGGGGCTGTCACGCCGCTCGCTTCTTCTTCTTCCTCGATTGCTGGCCGAAATTCTGGGTTGGCTGGCTGAGCCTGAGCTGCAGCCGGAACCGGAGATTTTCTAGGCCAGCTCGCCCTCGTCTCCAGCCCGGGCTGGGGACTCGGGGCGGGCTGCGACCGCTGCGTCTTCGGTGTTTTAAACCGAGCAGGGTTCGAGGCAGCTTGGGCGAAGGACTGCTGCTGCGAAGGCAGCGGCTGGACCCTTCGAGGGAGGCAGAGGTGGAGTGCCTCGTCCTCCTTCTTTTTCGATTCACACCTCCTTTGCATGGAGGCGAGAGCGGAGCCGAAAATTCCCTCGGGAACGATGGGCATATCCAGCACATCCTCCCTTTCCCGGTCTGGGAGGTTGGTGAGGTTGAGCCATCTCGCTCTTTCCTGCACCACCATGATCCCCATTGCCTTGCCCGTGGCCTGGACGGCGCAGCGTTGGACACGGAGACAAATATCCGTGACCGCTGCCATCTCGTTCAGAGTGGCTGCTCCCGGGCTACCCGACAGGTCCTCGCAGAGCTCCGCTTGGTAAGCGGTTAGCAGCGAGGACACATTCAGGGCCCTGGCGGACAACGCTGTGGCTTTGTAGGACCGTTCAGTCATTGTCGACTGAAATCGGTCCGACTTTGCTGGCAGCGTGGGGTTCCTGCTTGGTGACGGGCCCATCCTCGGTAGGAGGTGGGCCGCTACCAGCGGTTCCATGGGCGGTATGCGGAGAAGGCCGAGCTTCTCCATTCCGTCACAGTCTAGGGAGGAGGCACCCTGGATTGGGACCTTGTTGCTGAAGGGCCGATCTCTCCACGAGACCGACACCTCATCCAACATCTCCGGGAAGACCGGAAGGAGTTGCCTCTTCGTCCGCGCTGCTTGGGGAAAATGTTTCCCTTCGTAGCGGGACCTGGAGGTCTCCTTGGCCATTTCAGGCCACGGGATGTCGAGTCTGGCCGCGGCGCGTTTACACACGGCCTGCAGGTCCATGCTCAGACAGGGCGAAGCTGGTGTGCTATCGCCCCGGAGAGCAGCCCTCGCTCCAGGCTTTGCAGCCTGAGCCGATGACATGAAGATGTCCTCTTCATGTTCATCTGACTCGGACAGGAGGAACGCCAAGGCGTCCTCATCGTAGTCCAGCTCGAGGACATCCTCCGCGGGTGAGACCATGGTGAGGTCTAACTGGTAGCCCCAGCTCGGTAAAGCGTGGGGTCCCGTTCCCGCGTGTCTTGCCTTCACCGGCTCCCGGCCTGCCAGGGCGCGGGATTCCGGTTCTGCAGCCATCGCAGATAATGAGCCCCAGACCGACACCTTTATAAACCAAAGAGTAACCGCCCTTACGGGACGCTGTAATAAGTAAAGCGAACGCACCCGCAAGGACACCTGGCCTCCTATTGGTTGAGGGATTTTGACAGGATTGTTGCACAAAAGTTTCGAGCGCGCACAGAATAAATCTGAGAGCAGAACAAATCTGTAAACAGCAATATATCTGAGTGCAAGCGTACAGTTTGAGCACAAGCAGAGCAAATCTAAGTGCAAGCAGGCACTATTTGAGTGCGAGGGCACTATTTGAGTGCGAGGACAGGGTTTGAGAGAAATAAATACATAAAGTATGCTCTCAAATTTAAATACCACGCTCTTGAATAAAGATGGGGAATAAGATGCGGATGGCAAAAATAGCCGAGAAGGTCCGTCAGGAGAGAGAGCGCGTCAGAGAGCAGAACCAGCAGGAGCGCATGGAGAGGAAGAATCATATCCCGAAGAGAAAGAAAGGGAAGCTTCTTTCTGACTACACGCCCCCCCCTGAGGAAACCATGCTGCACAAGGGGAAGCAGAAACCTTGTAGGGAAGCCAAGATTTCCAAGACACTGTGCTTCCAGGGGAGAGGGGTAAGGAAATGTCACGGAGGTGATCTCTGGGCTCATAGATCTCGGCCTCCGTTACGGGTTGTTTAGTTTTTTGTTGTTAAAGTGTTCCCCTTTCCCCATGTCTGTCGTTGATTGTGTGCACCTGGTGCCCTGTGTTGTCTCCTCCCCCCTCACCTGTGTCCTGTTGGGTTGGGCATTTAGGCTCTGGGGTTTTGCTGTTAGAGAGGCAGGTAGTGTGTGTGAGATCCTTGTGGCTGCAGGCTGTGCTGTGCTCAAGGAAACAACAGCAGGATTAAGGCTGTGTGTGTATTGTGTTCATGCTGTAATAAATGCCCACACCGGGTTGTATTTTGGACGTTCTGCCTCTGCCTCCTTGCTTGGTCGGGCCGCTCAATTGTCAGCTTCACGGAATATTTTTCTTAGCGGATGCATGTCAATTTAAATCAATACATACAACTATTTTTTAAATCAATAAAAGCATTTTCTAAATCCATAAAAGCATTTAAATTAATAATGACCGCGTCGCTGCACATTATCCCTTACTGTACATATGATTATATAGTCATTATTCATTTGTTTTAAAGCAGGAGGAGCAAACGCTTGCCTCGGGGAGGGAGAAAAATAGCCAAAGCGGAGAATAAACAGAAGGGAAGTCTTCTTCGCTGCTTTTGTGGCAGACTACAGCACCACTTACAGGCCTGGCATATGTACTACAGCGTCTCCAGCGCTTTCGAGCAGCAATGGCCAGCCGTGGCCCAACCTCTCATTCCCCTGATAGGTGGAGAGTTGACCAATAGCCGTAGCACCACCGTCCTGACGTCAGGACAGTTGCAGACCCTTTTTTAGAGATTTGGGTATGGAGGAAAAGAGAGAGGGTTGTGTTTTCTGACACTTGGTGAGTTCCCTGGAACACCGGGGACACATATTCATGTATAAAAGACGTACAAAAGTGCATTTTGCATGATCGGTCCCCTATAAGGTTTTTGTTAAAGGTCACATGTCATGGCCATTTCCACTGATCATAATTCCATTGTTGTGGTATACTAGAATAGATTTATACTGTGCAATTTTCCAAACTCACATTGGTTTCTCATACAGGATCTCTGTAAAATGTGTGTATTCAGCAGTATTCACTCTCTCTACTAAACGGCTTGTTGCAGCTCTTCCCCCCCCCAGTGGCGGCGCCAGAGATTTTCTCTAGGGGGTGCTGTGGGGTAGCTTGACGTTTCATAGAGGGTGCTCAAACATTAAGGGTTTCCCATTAATGCACCAGCGCTACAGTTAAATGTTCTACTGCAACACTCCCCACACGCACAGATTGGTCGGGACGTTGTGAATCGCGCTGAGCTCCGTGGAGGTGTGATTTCCTTGTTTAGCGATACACAGCGAAACACAGCCAAACTCACCCCGAGCACACACAAAGTCACAGCGGAAGTAAAAACAATAAGTGTGGCTTGATATTGAGTAAGAAAAAGGTTGATAAACGCTGTGAGAATGGGTCTGCAGAGAGAATTTTGCCGCGATCCCAACTGTCTGTTATCAGCCTGCAGCCAGGGAGGAGAGATCAGCAGAGCTGCCTGCACTGGAGTATGTGAGGAAGTCCGTGGATTGGTCAATTTGGACCAATCAGCGGGGGCTTAACGTAACGGCTCCACGGATTGGTCCATTTCGTTCCGGGGACGACATGACATGATGTCCCCGGAAGAATCAAATGGACAGTGACGTATCTCCAGCGAGGCGTTTTGGGGAGGTATTTTCTGTGTTAAGAGTTTTACTCGCAACCTGGTGTACTTTGAGGGTTTTGACTCTGCACACCGTTTACATGCATAAAAACCTTCATAACACACAAGGGGACAAACATGAGACTCTGGTGTGGAGTGTAGGTGGACAGAAAAGAGAAACACATCCATTAAAGCATCGGATTAGCAGTCATCAGTACAATATTTTTAACACCATTACTTATATTGTGGTTTGTAATCTCAAATGTATACCTTTTGTTCGGAATTAAATAGACCGACAATAAATGTGGTGTTAAAACACAGATTGAATTAAAAAACTAATTAGTTAAACATGCCATTACACTTGATGTTGATTCCCAAAACCTGGCTTTAAGTATTGAAGGCCTCTTTGAAAATAATCGGTCCAGCTCGTCATTAAAAGCACTTTTTATTTACACAGTAATATGCAGAAGTGATTTAACAGTAAGCTCGTGGGAAAGGGTCATGACAGAACACACGCGTATTAAGACTAAAAAACACGTTGAACTTTTCTCACATCACATTAATAAGCCAATGCAAACAGAAAAGAGAAAATAAAACTAAAGACCGCATTGTTGAACTCAAATACACTGTCATATTGGGAACATACAAACATCAGAATCAGTCCCTGAGGTGTTCTTTAACAAAGCCCAGAGAGCACTTTAATTCACACTTTTATCCCAGAATAAATGTTTTAAAGGTATTTCCACTGAATAAAAATACATTTCAGTCAAACATTATAAAAACGCTAAAGAGCATCCACTGGCAGAAGGTGCACTCCAAAGGATCTGCGTGGAACATCTATGAACACACACCTGTTGCAGATTAACTGAGTATCTTCCTCACAGGCTTTGATGACACAGGGTTCATTGTTAAATTAAAATTAATACATTTAAATGTCATAATCTGGGAAAAGAAAAAAAGAAACATTGGGGGAAGGCTACTTTGAGGGCAGCAGTATTCATTATTCACATTGCTCTTCCCTTGGCATACACAGTACACAGATGTGATCCCCTCTAAAAGAACACATTCGTCATTCCTACAATGTAACATCATCCAGGATCGCTGACAAACTGATGTTATTCACAACATCTCCCAGAGCCAACCTTTTTCAATTTCTCTTTCCAAGAGCTGAAAAGTTTAACAATGATCATGAACTGACATGATGAAGAAAGAGTCAAAGCTCTGCACAATAACCCTGGTGTAAGCAGATGATCATATTGGCTGGAAATGACAAAGGAGATTTCAAAGGTAAAAATCAATATGAACCTAAAGCTTAAAACAAGTTCAACCTTTCAGGGAAAACGTCTTCCTTTTTTAAAAATGGTAGATATGGTGATGTCTTCACTTCTTGAAAACAAGACATGGTTGTGAGCAAGAAGTCGGGGCAGGGGGTTGATTGTGCTTGACTGACCCTCAACTGTCAATCATCTCTGAGAGTTCCTGCAGCAGGTCGTCCTCTTCGATGCCAGGGTCCATGTCTCCCTCCAGATGGTCGTCGGTAAACTCGTTTATCAGCTCCTCAAAGTCATCCACGGCGGAGGTGGAGACGGCAGTGCTGGAGGTGGAGGTGGTGCGGGCTGCACTCAGTCTCCGTGACTTTGGCTGTGTGGGGGACTTCAGGACGGGGCTGAAGGTACAGAGAGGCCTGTTATTCATGTCATAACCAACAATGCTGCATTCATGTCATATGCGGGGGGGGAAATAATCATCTACAATTTTCAATGGGATTGTCAGTTAAAAATGGGCAAGGATACAATATTTATGACTGAAATACATTACTTAATAGAAATTGACTAATTACTTATTGTGTTATTTGGAAAAGTTGTCAAAAACGTTTGACATTTTGTTGCCTTATGAGAGCATTAACCACTGATGTATTTGTTAAATAAAATGCTCTGTAATGTAGCAGACTGGACTGGTTGCTCTTAATCAGAATGTCACACCCCTCACTTTAGGAGAGATAAAATACTCAAATGTACGTGAATACAAGTTGTAAATAAAGTTGTTATCACAGTTAAAAATGGTTCCTATAATGTTAATACTATAATATCGCTTCTGACGCTTGCCCACAGACATTTGCTTGGTGAAGTCTTACACTACCAGTCTGAGTTTTACCTTTGGGGGACGGTACAGGCGTCTCTGACAGCCTGTGGGGTCTCTTGGCTCTGTGTGAACACTGGGACAGTCTGGAGCTCCTCTGTCAGGGGGCTGCAGCCCGACCCCAAGTCTAGTAGGGTGCTGGGACTGCGGGGGACAGCAGCGCTCAGCTGAGCCTCTGCATTGGACTGAGGGGACTCCTGAAAATGGATCAAAAGTAACCATAGGTCAGTACATGCTAGGGCTGTGCAATTTAAATCGATCTTGCGATATATATCGATATTTAGTTTTCCGAGAAAGTATCGATATTTCAGCCGCGGGTATCGATACATTAAGTCTGATAACTGTGTTCGTTATACTCGCGTCCAGGAGAGAAGCTTTAAAAAGGAGACTAATTGAGTCTCTGAGAATGTTCAAATGTATACTTTAATTAATAAAAAGCGCGGTAATGTTACAAGCAGAAGATGGGTCAGTCAGAAAAACAGCTGTGTTCTGGCTCTCGTGAGCGAAGGGAAGAGAGCGAGCTCCACCTTTCCAGCTGTTAAATACCCTCTGCTGAATCCTCCCTGTGGGCCGGTTGGCGCTGCTGGGGGCCGGCCCTCCACGTCTCCAATGTTCGTTGTTGCGCATTACAGAGGATTCAGACATTGCACATTAAATATATAACTAAACACGCCTTTTCTCCTCCTTATCTCTTTCATGACTTTTCATTTAATACATTTTAAACGCTGTAATCAATACTCCAAAAATACCTCACGGCTGGTATCATTTCCGGTAGTTCCGAATGTTGTCTCATGCTACCCACGTCTGTAAACAAACGTATTCAAATAAACTGTACCTTCATTTAATATTCAGCAATAATAATATCTCGACGTCTATAGTTGTAGTGTTGAAATCAGTAGGTTTCGGTGTGCAACACTCCGTGTCATATCGCTACTAAATTCACCTCTATAGGGAATGGTATATTAGCCACATGCTAAATGCTAACCGGAGATGAAGGATTTTCAGAATAAAAGCTCAACAACTGATTGTGCACAACAACTTCTGGTTTTTCAGTATAAAACAGCATTTAAACTGACGGTATGTTTATGGTACTTTATGCCATCAAAACATTGATTTTAATTTCTAACAAGTCCCATTCAAATCCCCCGTGTTCCGCCACCTGCTGCACCTTTTCATTCTCCATTGTCCATTGTGATACTGCACTTTATGTACTGACGTTTCAAAGGCTTGTAAGCTACAGTTTGCACTGTTTCAATAAATGAAACTAATTTTCTCACCACATCTTTTGATTCATTTTGTCCAGCATTTGCAAGCTGGAGACTCTCTGTCAGAGCCATATATTGTATAATTGATGCTTTCAGTTTTCAGTTGAATTAATTCAATCCAAGTCAATGGAACACTCACAAGATGTCACCAAAATCACACTGTCCCTTTAAAATCTTTCAGAAAATGATATAAGTGTATCGAATTATATCGAATCGTATCGTTGGCTGAATATCGTGATATATATCGTATCGTTGGCTGAATATCGTGTATCGTATCGTGAGATTAGTGTATCGCCACAGCCCTAGTACATGCACAAGGTTGTTTAGATTTCCCAACATACTGACATCACACAGTAACTAGGGGTGTAACGGTATCCGTCACGGTTCGGACGGCACATGCAATCACACGACGAATACGCCTTTTTTGTACGAGTGAGAAAAAGGTCTGTCATTCAGGGCAGTATCCACTACACTATTTATAATCCAGGGGGCGGTATTGCGCCTAAAAGCTGTTTGCCAGCCGCCCTTAAACAACAAATGAAGAAGAAGAAGAAAACACAACAAAACGAACAAAATACAAGAAGAAAAAAGTTAGTATGGTGAGTTCAGATAACACACAGGATCTAGAAGAACCACCTGCTTCTTTGAAATCAGCTGTGTGGGAACATTTCGGCTGGTGGACGGTGTGTCGGCGTGGCACGACAGCGGTGCAGTATGCTAATGATAACACACGCCAAACATGCTAAATCATATCAGAAGGCATCACCCAGATTTGCCAATCACCGGAGCCCGGCAAAAGACAACAGCTGTTCAACAGCTGATCCCCGCTGTTTTTAAGAAGCCAAGAGACATGAGAGACGGAAGCCTTTGGCATATGATGTTCAACGGCTATGCTGCGCCCTTATGCAATAGTGGAGGACCCCGGCTTTTATTGATTGTGATTGAAAGTGATTGAAACACTATCTTATTATTTATTTGTAATATTTTCAAGACATTCTTTTTAGTTTTACAGCTTATTGAACCTTTTTGTTTGACATCAGCCATTATAGATAATCTGGCCATCTGAGTGTGTATGGTTTGTTTTTAACAGTGTAATACAGTTAATTATTCAAAATGTTAGAGTTCCTTATTTTTAAACTTAAACTTGCACTACTGTTCAAAATAAATAAAAAACAAATCTGGAATTATGCATTTGGGACTTTCTTTGCTTTTTCTTGTTGTACCGAACCCGTACCGAAGCGTGACCCCCAGACCGAGGCACGAACCGAACCGTCAATGCTGTGAACCGTTACACCCCTACTAGTAACTGTAATTCTTTTCCCCTTAAACGTCAATAACAAAGCCGAATAAAAGAAAAAGGACCAGATATACCAGAGACCATTATTAAGACCAACACTGTATATGGGTATAGCAAATCACTTGATAAGAAGAAATGCATAAATAAAATGCAAGTATTACAAATAACTTATATAAATACGTGAATAAAAAAGATGAATGCGAATAAAAATACATGAGGAAATATATAGGAATACAAAAGCAAAAATGGAACATGCCAAATCAAATTCTTTAAGATACATTATGGCTATAGAAACTAGTTACTGGCACAGCGTGTACACCTACCTGTCTGTCTCGGCATGCTGTCTCCTGCCGGGGCCCCTCCTGCACTGCGGGGCCGCTGTTCAGGGGTTTAACAGCAGCAACAGCAGAGCGCTGCGCCCCCCTTCTCTTCTGGCCTGGTTTCAGCTGCACTGCAGGCTTCATGACAGACGGCTTCACATTCAGCTTTGGCCTCACTGAAAGGGAGAACAAAGTTGAAATGATTAATATACATACTTCCAGTCACAGTGCTTTGTAGCCCTTTCCACCTGTGCAGAGGATGCTCTTGTCTACGAACCCTGTTTGAGGTCCAGCTATTCCATGACCAAACCACCAGGTTCCTTCAAATCCCATTCCACAATTAAGCTGTCATGTCTGACCCCGGGATTCCACCGGGTCCGTCTGCGGCGCGTTACGACCTCCGACCTCGCTATGCAACGCCTCGCGTCAAAAATAGACCAGCCGCCTGTTTCTAGCGGAGCCCAGCGCCGAGACGCTTCTGGTGGAAACACACGCATCGAGTGGCCACGGTCGAGGTGAGCGCCGCGGCGCAGACGTAACGCGGCGCAGAATACAATACCCGGTAGAATACAGGGGTTAGGTGGGTTCCTGTTGTGGCAAAGTTGATCTTCATATGAAGTAAAGTATAAATGTATTATTTTATTGTCGTTTGGTATCTTCAAAGGCCTCAGAATCTTTCACACTTACGTGAGGGGACTGGTTGTCTGTGTGAGTTAAGCCAAGATGAAGATCTGTCTGAAGCAATGGTTACAAATAGTAACGATGGGATCAAACTGAATAAGCTTAAATAAATCAGATATTACTTTGATATGACTGAATCCAAGCTGCCCGAGACCTTCTCTGTGTGAAGTGTTATTCTAATATTTAAGGAAAGATCACTGAGGCTCAACAAGCTCTGAAGCTCAAGCAGAAACATGGCTGCAAAAGGAAGTATTACAGTTCAAGATAAAATACCTTTCGTGTTTGCAGTGTGTTCTGGGGATTTCTGATAATTGTTCAGTGTTATATCAGAAGTAGCACCCTGCGGAGCCGCTCTGGCCTGCCTGGCTAGCGGAAGTGAAGTGGGACTCCTGGTGTTTTTGTCTGGGACCTCCCTGGAGCTGCCGGGGCTCTGCGAGTCACACTTGGTCTCAGCTTGCAGTGGAGAAGAGCTCTTCTTCGCAGGGCTTGAGGATGCAGTTGTAACGGCAGCAGGTCTTATACGAGGAGGCGAGCTGCTCAGAGGGGAAGCAGCCTTGGAATTGAGAGGGATCGGTTTACTAACAGGGAGCTTTTGGGTCGAAGGGGTAGAGTCAGGGGGTGAAGAGCCTTGGTATGTGACAGTGACCTTAGCAGGAACCGTCCTTTTCGAGGCTCCTTCAGCGGTTTGTTTCTGAGAAGGCTCTGCTTCAGCCAAGCCTTTGGCTTGCTCCTCCATTTCCTGCTTGCGAAGGCGCTTCTCCCGCATGATCTCCTCAAAGGTCTTGACCTTGAGATTGTTACTGGTGGCATCACTGGCCTAGAGACAAACAGGAAATAACCGTCAGGTGGAGTTGTCACAGAATAACAAGCAGCCATAGCCAGCACTGCAGAGTCTGTACCTCAGGAGCAGCCGTCTTCTGGGTCACTTGGTCGCTCTGCTCTGCGGTCCCGTTGCCTGCTGAGTTCAACACAATGTACATTTTAGAAATACAGAACTGTGTAAAACGAGCGATAGCAAATGCGTTAATCAGTTTCAGCAGTAGGTATGATCAACAGTTGTCTTCTGCTAAAGGATAAATGTGTGTGCCTTCTCACTTTGCCGAGCCGGTTTCTTGATGCCCCTCGAGGCCAGGCGAGGCTTTTTAGCATCAGTCTCTTCAGAATCAGAGCTCTTCTTGTTCTCAGCCTCCAGGCACTGCGGAGCTGGACTCCTGCCGGCCTTCTCCATGCGGATCTCCTCCAGAGTCTTCACTCCCAGCTCCCCCAGGTTTGCTGCCTCCGGACTAGCAGCCACAGTGTCAGACGGCCCCTGGCTCCTGCCTGCAGCTTTCTCTCCACTGAGCCTGGCCTTCTTGAGGGTGGGGCTCTGATCCTGGTCCTCCTGCCTTTTCTTCTTTGCATGCAGGATCTCAGAGAAGGTTTTGATGTGGCTAATGGGATCCTTTTTGACGGTGATAGCTCGCTTAGCACTCTTGGTCGGTTTGGGTATGTCGGTTTCAGGATGGGCTTTGCGGCTCTGGGAGGGAGATTTTCCCGCCTTCTCCTGTCTGATTTCCTCCAGAGTTTTGATGCGGATCTGCTCAGAAGCTTTCCTTGGCTCCACGTTGGTCTCAGCTGGAGGGACGGTTAGAGGACAATGAAAACTATGTATTTATCAATATTCATAATTCATTCCTTTCCAAACTAAATGATAAACAGTTGTAGCTTTATATATTCTTCTTACCTGGTTTGGTGGGGGAAACAGACCCGGGCAATCCAAGTCTGTCTTTAATTGGCTTCAAAGCTGTACAAGCAGAAGAAAGTAAATGTTGAAACATACATTTTTCATTCTGTTTGTACAAACATACGAGTCACATTAGTGCTTTGCCCAAAGATAGATCGTCAGCATGCTTTGGAGTCAAATGCTACAGGTGGTGTTTTAGGTTATATCTACTTTTTGATGTGACCTGAACACTAACCTTTCTGAGGGGGCTCTTCCTCATCCACAATTCTTCCCAGACGCCCAGCCAGCCCTCTTCTCAGTGGAACACCATCTCCATTGTTCATATCTACAGCGAGAACAAGTCATGAGCATCATCGGCACTTCATCTGTTGAGGTGTGCAACAAGAGGGCACCTACCGCTGTTGGGCATCTTCTTCCCAAGCCTTTCAGCCACACTACCTCTGGCTCTCCCACTTTCTTGAAAGAGAAGTGGGCCTAAAAGAGAGGGACCATGTGCTGTTTAGAACAGAGTGATATTGACTTTACTTCCAGTTAGAACTCCAGAGTAACCGTTATTATTCTGTGAGTTCATTTCAAACATTATTAATAGTAAACCAATGTTACAGAGCCAAGTACGATTTTGCTTACAGCAACCATGAGCAATATATTTGGAGGGGATAAGGTCAAAAACAATCCTGGGCCTATTATGTCTAATGTATCACTCAATATCAATATTACATTTGTTTTGTCCAACAAATACAATAATACTAAACATTCAAACGAGCCTCGAAGGTGTCTGGATTGTGTTGTTTTTAGCACTGATTTTTCTTAAGAACTGATCATACATAAAAAGGTTTATGTCATTAGTGTTTTTGTGATCTAATTCATATTCATTTCACAAAATTCACATTTGACCATATCTTCAGAGCAAATATAAAATGCGTGAATCTGGAAGCAGGAATGATGCAGAGTTGGATACCCCAACACCTGAAATGCTGACAATGTTTACCTTCTCCAGTCTCAAAGAGGGCTGGTCGGAAGAACGACTGGATGTTTTCTTTCTCTCCGTTGGACGAAGTGTCAGCGCGCTGGATGGGGTAACCAGTTCTCTTCATGCTGGCCTTCAGGGCCTTCCTGAGCCGAATCTCCTCCAAGGTGCTCACTCCAAAGTTCAGTGAGTCTAGTGTGAAGACAACATTACACCATCAAATCACAATCATTCCTTAAAGGTCCCGTGTCACGGCCATCTCCACTGATCATAGTTCCATTGTGAGGTCGACTAGAATAGATTCACATTTTCACATTGTTCAATGTTCCAAACTCTCATTGGTTTCTCACAGCATCTCTGTATAGCCTGTGTACTCACTCTCTGTCCTCCACGGCTTGTTGGAGCTCCTGCCCCCCCCCCCCCCCTGTGAGCCTGATGTGTGATTATGTGTTACAGTGGCGTTTGTTAGCAACCAGGAAATGACACCAGTAATGACAAACGGAGGAGAATGCTGCGTGGGGTCTGGGTGCCGTGTGGGCGGGACGTTGCGGGGCTCGCTGCTCCGCCCGTTAAGGCTTGAGGAGCGGACAGTGTGAGCTGGATTACTGGGGTCGTTTCCTGGTTGCTGCGTGGGGTCTGCGAGACAGCAAGACTCCGAGGAACTCAGCCTGAGCACACACATGAGTCTGTGGCGAACTGAGCGGAAATCCACAGAGCCGAGGCTGAGAAAAGATAAGGCTGAGTGTGTGTGTGTGTGTGTGTGTGTGTGTGTGTGTGTGTGTGTTTGTGTGTGTGTGTGTGTGTGTGAGGAGCTCCACGGATTGGTTCATTTGGAGCTGGGTATGGTCACGTCACTTTACTCAGGAAGTAAACAATGTAAAAAGAGAAGTGTCCTACGAGGCGTTCTGGGAGCAGACAGGTCTTCTCTGTGTTAGAGCTTTACTCGCTACAGGCTGCACTTTGAGGGTTTGAGACGCTGCAGAGCGTTCACATGCAGAAGCTACAGAACACAAGGGGACGGGTCAGAACCGGAGAAGCATGACATGGACCTTTACACTCCACACAGATTATGATGTAGCACAGCTTTGTTAACCAATAATGATTCTAACTGTGGTGTGTCAGTCTCACCTGACTTGGATAGTTTTCTAGGAGAGAGGCCAACCCTTCCATCTTCTCCCTCCTCTGAGTACTGGTCTGGAAAAGTAAAGACATGTGATTGATAACGACTGCAGGATATATCCTGTCCCAGAAGGAGGAAAAGAAAAGGGACCAAAAAGCTATTTTGAGATAAAATCAAGCTCACCATCTTCATCCTCGTCATCATCTGCTGGATTAATGACCACGGGTGGGTGTGTGGGGCTTGGTACTGGCTCCTGAGTTTCTGTCTTGATCACGCCTCTGAGCTGGGGATTGGCTGCAGTGGGGAGGGGGGGCAAGTGGCGGGGGAGCTGGTTCCTCATGTGGCTGTTCTTCGGCTTTGTTTAGACCTGAGAGAGAATCAGTTATTATTCATTTTTTCAGTTGAATGTAAAATTGTCTTAAACCACTCAACATTTGTATTCAAATGGTGCGTTCACAGCGGACAAGATGTGCAACAGCTGCCCACTGCTCCTAGTACTAGGATGGGTTAAATGCAGAGGTCCAATTTCACTGTGTGCACGTATTCGTGACCATTAAAGAGGGTTCCATCCTCCAACTCTACCTAAAATGAAAACGAGATAACTGATGCCGTTAGTAAAAGACACAAATGAATGCTTTGGCGAGTGTGCTCACAAAAGGCATGTTGTAAAATGTTGCGTTCTGAATAGAGATCGGATGGATCAGGCTGAGCCAACATAAAGCTGCTCCGCCCACACTCACAGCGTCAGACAGACGTCACTAAAGCAGCGACGGTATTCGCCATGCAATAGACATTCAGTGGTACATTTAGAACCTTTCTCCTGTTTCTGAACAGAGATGATGAACTGTGATGTTTGTGGGCCGTCTCCCAGAGCCACCGGCTGCTGTTTTGGTTTTGTGATTCAACAGCGTCAGTGATGTCTGGCTGATATTCTCACCGCCTCATCGCATCCGGTGTGAACGCACCTTTGGTGTGTTTGTTAAAGACAAGTAAACTCACTTTTGTCCGGTGGGACAAACATGCCCTCGATGTAGCGCGGCCTGTCATGGAAGAAGGCGCAGTGTGGCTTCTGGCAGCCGGCTGACTGGCTCTCCCAATAACAAGGTATCTCCTTCCGGTTTTTCTGTTTCAATTAAAAAGGTTAGCAACATGTTGATTAAATCACATCTCAATCCGACGCATGTCCATAATGTTGCCATTATTATATTTGCATTATATAATTGTGTCTTTGCACTTCCTTTGTAGAGCGGCAGTACTACAGCTAGCCAGCTTATCCAAAGTAATTATTTTTAAGCTTCGATCTAGAGCCACCAATTTAGCAATAGTAAACGATAGCTAGCTATTTTGTTTCTGATAGCAAAATAGTGATTAAAAAGAGAAGATTAAAAGTGTGTGGCCTTTGACTTTGGCCTGCAAAGGTGTGGTTATGACTCTGATGTGTAGGAGGAAGAGCCATATTACATAAGCCTCATCTTCAAGGCACACCTTCAGATGTAATGCAGGTTTTAGAAATGTGGTTTTACTGCACTCACATGAAAATCACATGAAGCTTCCCAACAAAATGCTAACATTTATTTATTTTTCATTAAAATAATGATCGATGCAGGTTAATAGTAATGCAGATATTTAATGGACCTTGTTTATTGTAATACTGCACACTGACGAGCGTGTTGTGTGATGACTTCACAGTTCAATTAGTGTTCAGGTAAACTCAGGTTTACAGGGAGACTATTGGACTATTTCCACTACAGCGCGGTTTAAGCGTGCCGTGCCCGGGCCCGTTTTTGGTTGCGTTTCCACTAGGCGTAGATCCGGCTAGCGGGTACTTTTTCACAGTTTTTCTGGCTCTCCAAAATCGAGGTTCTTTCCGGGCCAACAACCGGGCTGAGTATGCTAAACTAGTGAGAGAATCGCTGGCTTACTACAACAAAAAGAACATATTTGACAGTGATTTAATTGTAATACACGTTTCTAAATGATGCCGAAGTAACAACATACTGATACCGGTTAGTAAAAACCATGAATTAATGCTTTGACAAGTCTGCAGACGTGTTTTCTGAATGGAGATCGGCTAAGCTAACGCAGTATATGCTCCGACCGTCCACACTCACAACAACGGCCTACAGACATAAATAAAGCAGCGACTGTATCCTCCATGACACAGGCAGTCTGTGGTTTGTACTTGTTTAACTTTAGTCTACTTTCTGAACAGATATGAGGAACTGTGGGCTCTGAGGGCTAACAGCTGATGTTGGTTTTGTGTTTCGCATTGAAGATGACGTCACGGCTCCGCCTACACTGCGTTACTATAGTTACTACCCCAGTTCCTAAACTGTAATGGAAACGCAGCATAAAGTGAGCCTGGCCTAACAAGGCCTAACGAGGCCTAGCCATACTGTACTAATTCGAGCGAGGCCCTGCAGTGGAAAAGCGCCATAATTCTACCCTTTTTTGAAGGCCAGTCAAAGGCCAATGAGCCTAGAGAGGGCAAACCTTGAAGGAGACATTACTGAGCTTTCTGAATTATAAAACAATATTTTTAGATGTTTCTTACTGTGATCTCCATGTGGCGAAACTTGCAGACGGTACGGAAACAGCGTCCCTCCTGCCAGAGGTTGCAGACGATCTCACTGCCCATAGCTGCCTCACAGTGTCTGAAGGGGCAGCTGTCTCCCTGGATGATACATGAAACACAGTAAGACCCTACTCTTTTTTTCTGGTTACCAGGCTATGTGTGAAAATGTGAGCTTTGTGCACAAACGTTGCTCACTTTAGTGCAGGTGGAATAGTAAAAGAAGTAGCAGTCATCTCCATGGTTGGTCATAGTAATGCCGGGGACGCCTCGGGTGGTGGAGGTGATAAAGCCAGCAGCTGATTCTCTTCAGGACCAATAAGAAGAAGCACAGAAACCAATCAAAAACAGAGATCCTATCCTACTACATTACATCCATTTACTAAACGTTTGATATCGAGTCTATACATGGCAGATTTCTTCATATTACAAAATAAAATAAATCAAGTAAGCATACCAACTACAAGTTCCTGATTGGACCTTAGTCAAATATCCTAACCGCACAAACATTTCAGGTCTAACACAACCAAATGGGCTTTCTTGTGGCTATCTGAAAGACAAGTGTGACTTATTGTAGTGTTTTCAATGCAAAGTCCTGCGTTATTACATGATGTGAAAAATGGAGGCTCAGGAGAGCAGAAGGTAAGCAATGTCTTTTTAAAGGAGCAGTGTACTTTCATTTAATTATATTACAAATAATGATTTATTAACACATAGCATACAATTGGTAAACTATTAACAAATATGCTTTCTTCTCTGACAACTACTAGACTGCATATGTGGTGAAGCAAACATTATGGTAAAATTATTTAAATCAAAATACATTTATCAGATGACTTTAGTTGGAGTGAGACATTTGAATTAAGCTCACCAGTAACACATGTTTCTCATATTCCTATTCCATCTGTACTTACAAGCCAATTGTGATGTTGCTATAATTACCTGAGGTGGCTGAGAAGTTGTATCCCTCACTGCTGGTGGGGTGTCTCCTTGGTGGTATGGAGTCCTGAAGGAACACTTGATCCGTGAGATAATAGGAAAAGAGGGGTGGCTCGTCCAGAGACACTTGTCTTCCTACGACATCCCTTTTCTGAGACTCTGAGAAATCTTTATCCCGCAAGACTGCTAAGCATAACTGAAGGTGGATGCAATAGAGTCCTTTGGGTACTTTTTTTATTATTTTTTATTAATTGGTGCAGCTAATAAAATAAAGAAATAGGGGGGCATAAACTGCCAGAAAATAAAAAACTTGATCTCCAAAAATGCTTAGCAAAAAAAGTATGGATGGCAGGTGGAAAAACAATCCTCAGCTTCTTCTTGGGGTTGGTGACATTTGGGTGATGGTAATAGAAGAAAAATTGACAGGATATTCAAGCCGTTAGAGATTTTCAACCAAAGCTGAAGGAAAAAAAAAGATCTTCTGCCAATGAATTCTCATGGGGGGAATGCTATCCATATCCAGGGATTCCCGCAAAGAGCCAACAGGATGGATTTAAACCTAAAAAATGAATCAAAAACACTCCCCCAGGGAACTGAAACAAAGTGTTATTAAGAGACAGATAGTTCTTCACAAATACAAAGGTGACAGTTGGACATTTCTGCAAGGAGTGAGACACAATACAATCAATAATGCCTGCAGATGAGTTTAGTTTTAACAAGAGTCCAGGTCAGTCGACAGACTCTATTTGACTAGATTATTAACCCATGTTTATATATTTCAAGTATCGAATTCAGAATAAAGAACAACTGAATATGCCCTTTTCGAGAGTCCAGGCCTGGATTGTTTATTTTCACCAGACATGTAGGCCTCAGTTCGACACTGATAAACCTGAACAACAACTCTGGTTTCCATCTTAAGGAAGAAAAAAACTGCAGCGAAGCTAAATAGTACTTATACGCGATAAACAAAAAATGATTTACAAAGTTACTGACTCAAAATATTATTAAACCAAATAACGGGATTTCTCCTGTAGCCCCAAATTAAAGTATAAGGTCGTGAGTTTAACGTTACATGTAAAGATATCTGAGACCACTAACGTGACCAAGAACAGAGAGAGTTTAAAGTATTTAAATTGAAAGCTTTAAAAAAACAAAACAGTCAAGACAACAATCAGATACTTACTGTTATAATTTAAAAAGTAGCTGTTAGCTGGAGCGAACTACGAACGATTCCCAGCAGAGCAGGAAAGCAATAACGTTACTGTATGAAGGGCAACAAAGACTAATGTTAGATAAAATAGTGGAGTGCATATGACAATGGATTTATGTCTGCTGTTTAACACCCGCCTTAACACCTCTTATATTTGTTTTGTATTTCAATTATATTTTTTTAAGCTTATGCTACATAGCAGAGGCCTACCAAAACCACCACTATCTCGCGACCGTATCGTTAGTGGTGTGTTAGCCTTCGCTAGCTAGTCGTTGTCGGCTTTTTTGTGCCGTGGTATTAACTTTAATAGTACAACACTGAAGTTTAATGAATATCGAAAGAAAGTATGTGGTGTCAATTACCAGTTTCAGGTTTAAAAATATATATTTTAAAAAGTTTGTGTAATGTAGGAAGACCCGTCCCGGTTCGATGCCTAACGACGCCGCACTTTAGACCACAGTAAAATGGCGGCAGCAGGGAACAAGAGGGAGGTCCGTAGACCATAGAGGGGAGGGCATAGGAACACAGCATGGGAAGGGTGGTCCAAACTTCTTCCTTCTTATTTTGGATTCGGTAGACTACTTGACGCTGCAATGGCTGTTGTATGGAAGCAAACAAGAGACAGAAGTATTTTAATTTTATTAGACACCGAATGTATAGCATTGAAAATAATTACTTTGAAAATCATGTAGGCTATCTGAATTGTTTTGCTCCGAATTTACCTATGTGAAATAAAAATGTAAAAATTCAAGTTAAAAAAATTCGAATGTTCAAATTCAGATCCCAAAACTTCAAGTGAAAAACATTTGACGTCAACATTTCGGTGTATAAAATTCGTGAAATAATAAGTATGTGGATCAGTAAACTCACTTCATTTCCCCACGAGTACTCTTGAGCATAGATTATATATAAACACTAGATGACTCACCCGCGCTGCTGGCCATGGAGACCGACGTTTGCCACTTGGCCGCCACCTTGCTACAGGCAGTGCTCTCATTCATAACATTATGGTTTACTATTTAAATAACCATAGCTTGTTCAATTTTCAACCAATTTTCAAACGGTTTGGTTTTTTATAAACATCAAATATGTAGTTATGATACTGCATACTTATAATCATGGACTTTCATATGAAAATAACATTAATCAGATAAAGCAATAGCTACACACACACACACACACACACACACACACACACACACACACACACACACACACACACACACACACACACACACACACACACACACACACACACACACACACACACACACACACACACACACACACACACACACACACACACACGGTATTTATATTAAATATTTGCCGGTGTATATATTTCCATTTATTTATTATATTGTTAATATTTAAAATAAATTATAAAATTAAAATACATTTATATTTTATATATAAAAATCGTTCTCATGTTACCACTCTGTAAGCCAAGAGTTGTTAATTTAGCAATGCCTTAGCTTTAAGAACAGGGACACAACTAATGACAATAGCATATGTTGGTATATTATTTAGATATTCACACCTTTATCAGAAGAACCAAACCAACATAAAATGTGCTCACAGACAGGCCAGTTCTGTCTAATTTATCACAATTATTTTTGACATGAGATCTTCATATCATCCTAGTTTTGTATTTAGTTTCTAGATTTGTAAACAAATCCAGAACCTTTGAAATATGTTATTGAAAAAAGGACCAAGAATAATATAAACTGTACCATGTGTCCTTCTGTAGTCCATTTGTGGTTTGTCTTGTCTCACCCCGGCTGATATATCACAAATCCACTGTTTAAATTGTTCCCTATATTGCCCCTATGCAATATAGGGAACAATTTAAACATAAACTATCCTATGTGTTATGAAAGGCGGCCCCCCAAAATAAATGTATTATTATTATTAAGAAGAACAACTTGGTGTGGTGTGGAGGGGATGTAGGAAGCAGGAGCAGGTGGGGAGAGATGGGACTTCAAGGTTATTTGTTTTTAAATGTGTCTTGGAGATAAGTACCAGCTGCACACAATAAAATACAGTATAACACAAAACCAAAAAGACACACGGTGACACATGGCACACCAACAATCAATCATCGTCCAGCCTCAGCTTTGGTATTCTTTCACAACCATGTTATGGGTTTATTAGACTGAGCAAACATAAACATATGTGGGGAACATAGTGCTGCGTCTCCTGTCCGGTCAAATTCCTCACTCCTGAAGTGCTCACTGCAGAGCAGTGTCCTGTCACAGGAAACAAAACCGTCCCTTCTTAGGGAGAGTTCCCACTGCCTCCTCCTCTCTTTGGTTTTGGGAAACCTTAAAAACATGAGAAAGGTAGCTAGATATATAAATTATTGTCAATATGTTCCTCCCTTCTTTCCTTTAACATTAAGGGTAGGACAAAAATACACACCGAAATTATCATATTTTTGGTATTTATGCATGTATGTATAGCCTACTTTAAGAATAAGACAACCACACTAAGAGTAATAAAAAAGGTGTCCAATAGAAACATTAAATAATTGTGTAAAGAAATGGTAGCAACATATTCTAAAGAGGCTGGGTCAACAACAATCTTGCAATACTATTATCTCACATAGCCCCACTGATCCTGTGTAGCAAGACTTGTAATGTACATACATCCACTAAGTAATTAACGATTATCCTAATTTTAGTCATAATATTGTCATATCTTACACGTGAAAGGTGATCCCACGGGTTTCTTGTTTCCAGACTGCGGTGATTAGAGCATCCGTAGGCTGCACAAAGTCCGGCATAGTCAGGTACTTCTGTAAACACAAAGCCAGCAAATTCCTGTATCATAATGCAAGATGTTTTTAACAAGCCAAACCACTTGGAAGAAATCATGTGTAACTTAAGTTGTGTTGAAAAGAAAGAGCAGTTCTGCCTCTCCCACTGATGTAAAGTTGCTGGGTGAACTTTGTAATACTAGGTCTCACTGACAGCCTCTTGTTATTAGCCAGCTAATAAATACAACCACATACACAAAGAAAAGCTGCAATTTCAACATTTACAAGCATCCTGTGTCATAGCCATGCTAATCATGTTTATAATAAACCAAACCGTTTGTAAATCAGTCAAGATTTCAGTGAGTTAAGAGTATTTTTGTGCAGATCACTCACCTTACAACAGCTACCATAACGCGAATCAGAGTAACTGTTGACTGTAGCAAGATGGCGGCCGGTCAGCTACGCTGAAAATCTCCCATGAGCCATCTAGTGTTTATATATTAATATGCTCTTGAGTGTCGTGTGCATTTTTGCTTGACATCGGGGCCCTTTCTCATTCTCGAACTCCCCTCCTCGACTCCTATCCTCGATACTTAGTCCCGCCCACAGGAGATGCGAGCGGAGGAGCCGAGGAGGGGAACCGAGAGAGAGGAGGGGAAGCAGCAGGCGGTTAGAGAAATGAGAACTCCTCTCCTCTGAGCGGTCATTTTAAAGAGACGTCCATTAATGATGACAGAAGGCACAGCAGCCTCTGTCTGATGGACAGATGTGTTTCATGATGACTTATATATTTACTTTGATTCATTCACAGTGCGGGTATAATGAGACAATAACAGGCTACAGATGCGGACACACACACACACATATATATGTGTATATATTTATATAAATAAATACAATTTCAGAATCAAACAGAGCACTCTCATAACTCGTAACACTATCAGAGACTGGATATATCCCCCCCCCCCCCCTCTGGTCGCTACAATGAGGAAAATAATTACGGGCCAAAAGTTGTATTTACAAGTATTAAAAGTAAGCAGAGGACACCAAACCAACAGACCTGTCTGTCCGCTGCATCTACGCACACACTGTACCACACACACCTACACACTGTACCACACGCACACACACACACGCACGCACGCACGCACGCACATAAAGCTCCTAAAACAGTCTACAGCCGTTGTGTATTTTATTGTGAAGCACTGAATGGTTTTAGAAAAATATCGACTCTTTGTTTGTAGATATCTACTACTAAACTAAAGCAAATAAAGAGAGTAGGCCTGTTATACTGAGCGATATATATTATACACACTGCTCTGCTTTCTGCAAGGACCTCACAGCTGTTCTCTCTGTAAACATCGCGTCGCGATGAAAGCAGTTTCTAAAATAATATCCAGGGGATGCATGCAGAGCTGTCATTGGCTGAGATAAGTCCGGCCGTGCGTCACGACTCTTTGAAACATCTCTGTTCCCGGAAATGCATCCGCGAAGGAGCCGTGGAGGACCGTGGAGGACCATGGAGGGACCCATCAGTGTATCCTCGGTTAGAGCTCCTCCAGAGAGCCTCCTCGATGCTCGATGCTCGGTCCTCGACGTGCATTTAGAGAAATGGGATGTCCTTCAACATGGCGCGCTAAAATTCATTTCCGGGTCACTTCCGGAGGACAGAGGAGTCGAGGAGATCGAGGAGGGGGATTTGATGAAATGAGAAAGGGCCCAGGTGTTCTTGCTGCTTTTGGCTGATCTCGGGTTCACCCTATGCTGACACTTATAAACTTGCCTGAACAAAATAAAGCAGATTTATTATAGTACAGGTCAAAGTAAAAAGGATAATTAAAAGGTAACTTCAAGAAATATCAACAAGACACACTTACTTTGAAAAGCACCTGCTTCCCCAAACCTGGGTCGGGTAACATCCACCCTCCATGTCACCCCTGATGACCCCTTCAGCTTTTGTACCCACTCCTTGACCTGTTCCACAGTGTGGACACATCCAGCCTCAAAGTGGCCTCAAAACCAGTGTGGTCCCCCAGTGAAACCACCTCTTCATACTGGCACACGTGGTATCTGAACTCACCGGGTAGCCAACCCTACAAGGAAACAGACAACTATTAATTAAAATCCTCACACATAATACTGTGTCAGCTCAGAATACCAGTAAGAGTTATGCCATGATCTGAAGAACAAAGAGGACCATGAGGTTTAAAATGTACTGACTTTACTTAGAACTAGAGTAGAATAGACATTATACTGACAGGCTTAAAAAGTCCTGAAAAAATAAAAATCCAACCCTCAAAATCCTAAAACATTGGTATAGTTATGCTAAAAAAATTATATTCTCTTTAAATGTACTTCATGTGCTTGCATGTTATTCTTTGTAATGCCTTGTCTTTTATCTGGACAATAAGTCTGTTATTGAGTGGTATAGTTAGATGATGATGATGATGATGATGATGATGATGATGATGATGATGATGATGATGATGATGATGATGTGTAATCAAATCAAATCAAGTTTTATTTATATAGCACACGCGGGCTGCGTCTATCGTTATTCCAACCCAGTTTAGATCCCACTTCCGCATTACGCAAGCAAAGACGCGGGGTTACGTCACAGCATCAACCTGGCGTTACATCCATACTATAGAGGCTTCTCAATACTCAAATTTCCCCTCCTCGACTCCCCTTCCTCGACTCCCCTCCTCGAGACTTAGACCCGCCCACAGGAGATGCGAGCGGAGGACCGAGGAGGGGAACCGAGGAGAGAGGAGGGGAAGCAGCAGACGTTTAAAGAAATGAGAACTCCTCTCCTCTGAGCGGTCATATTAAAGCGACGTCCGTTCATTATGACGTGGCAACAGCTGCATCAGCTGTCGAGTGTTTTGTCATATTTTATAATCTCTGTTAGATCAGCTGAACATTGTTCCCCCACATATTTTATTTGAATTCATTGAGAGTGCGGTATAATGAGACAATAACAGGCTACAGATGCGGACACACACACACAAATATATTTATATAAATATATACAATTTAAGTATGAGAGCACTCTCATAATAACGTAACACAATCAGAGACTGGATATACCCCCCCCCCCCTCTCTCTCTGGTCGCTGAAATGGGGAATTGAAATTACGGGCCAAAAGTTGTATTTGCAAGTATTAAAAGTAAGGACATCAAACCAACTGAGACCCGTCTGTCCGCGGCATCTGCGCACTGTACAACACACACCTACACACTGTACAACACACACACCTACACACTGTACAACACACGCACCTACACACTGTACAACACACGCACCTACACACTGTACAACACACGCACCTACACACTGTACAACACACTGTACAACACACGCACCTACACACTGTACAACACACACCTACACACTGTACAACACACACCTACACACTGTACAACACACACCTACATACTGTACCACACACACCTACAGCTGCTAAAGCATAATCAGGCTACAGCCGTTGTGTATTTTATTATGTGAAGCACTAAATGGTTTTAGAAAAATATGGACTCTTTGTAGATATCTACTAACTAAAGCAATAAAGAGAGTAGGCCTGTTATACTGAGTGATATATATTTTACACACTGCTCTGCTTTCTGCAGGACCTCACAGCTGTTCTCACTGTAAACATCGCGTTGCGATGAGAGCAGGTTCTCAAATAATATCCAGGGGAATGCATGCAGAGCTGTCATTGGCTGAGATAAGTCCGGCCGTGCGTCACGCCTCCACCGTTCCCGGAAATGCATCCGCGGAGGAGCCGTGGAGGAACCATCAGTGTATCCTCGGTTATAGCTCCTCCAGAGAGCCTCCTCGATGCTCGATCCTCGGTCCTCGGTGTGCATTTAGAGAAATGAGACGTCCTTCAAATGGCGCGCTGAAATTCATTTCCGGGTCACTACCGGAGGACCGAGGAGTCGAGGAGTCGAGGAGGGGAAATTTGAGTATTGAGAAGCCTCTTATATATGGTTACATCCCTATGGTTACATCACTGCCTCACGCGGCACACCTGCGAAATCTGAATCTGCGGCACACCCGCGAAATCTGAATCTGCGGCACACCCGCGAAATCTGAATCTGTACATCTGTGTGTGTATACATGAATAAATACATGCGTGAGTACATATAAGTGTGTGTTTATATGTTTATAAATGTGTGTGTATATATATATATATATATAGCCTATATATATAAAACAGTATCATTAAATAATGCGTGTGTGTATAAATGAATGAATACATCTGTGTATATTTATGAATAAATACATGTGTGAGTACATATAAGTGTGTGTGTATATGAATAAATGTATATATAAAATAGTATCATTAATAAATAAATATATAAAATAGTATCATTAAATAATGCTGTCAGATAAATGAAGTACACAGTAATAGTCAAGGTTATATTCAATATTCTGCACTTACAACCAGCTGATAAGATATTTAAAACGTATTTTGTTTGTCCTGAAAACGACATTTGAGAATACACACAGGCTATTTATAGATGATAAAACACCAGTAATACAATCTCAGGACTCTTCGATATGGCTTTGATTACAGGATCGTTTACTTTCAGTCAACAAATCAAATCAAAATCAACGGGGGGCGGGGCGAAACTGACGGAAGTGATTTCAAAACAAAAGCGGTGATAATATTATAAACAAAGGGAAACAAGGTGAATTTAAGCGATCCACACGAAAACGGCAAGACACATATTGAGCCCAGAAAATGGATGTTATTAAGGGCTGTAAATATAATAAGCCTCTGTCCTAAAATTGACAACATTGTTAGGAGATTTAAACTACAGCGATTCTGCACTGCGGTCACTCAGCCGCCTCTCGAGTTTGTTTTATATCAAATCAGCGGCACCTTCATTCCTGCTATATTTGACGAGTGATACAAATATGTTTTTACCACAATTTCTTAAAAAAAAACACTGACCACTGTTGGACTCGGTTCTAGTTTGACTTCTACCAGAAATAAAATGAAGTAGGCCTACTTTTGCTGCGTACTTTGTGAGTAATCCTCTGTCAGAGTCCCCTCCTTAGTAGGCTACATAATGCATGTTTTTGTGCTATCTTTGATGAATGATACAAATATAATTTACCATTAGTTCTTAATGAAATTGATACTGTTTGACTTTGTATTAGTTAGCCTACTACTTACAATACATTGAAGTACTTTTACTGTGTATTTATTGAGAAATCCTCTGTCAAAGTCCCCTGCTGAGAACAACATCAAGCCACTTCTGCTAAGTTTGATGAGGGAATTCTTTTTGTTGCCATTAGTTTCTTCGTGAGATTGATCCTGTTGGACTCAGTACTACTGAAACTACCCCCACAAGTACTATAGAGTACTTACTGTGTACTTTGCCAGTAGGCTACTCCTCTGTCAATGTCCCTTCCTGAGAACAAGCATGCATGTTTCTCTGCTATTTTGAATAAGCGTTAAAAAAAACTTCTTCATGAGACTGATATTGTTGGACAGAGTATTTTAAGAGGATGGTAAGACTTGATATCAGCAATACTTCCAGTCAGTACTCGGGCAGCAGCATTTGTACCCCTTGGAAAGTCTGGATAGCCGGTCTATCCTTCAGCAAAGTGACACACCCTGCTGTCACTCTTGTTGGCCTCTTATGAAGCTGCTGTCTTTTACAAATAGGATTATTTCTCTGCTCCAGTTCATTCCTCTCAGATTCTCCCTTCAGTCCCAGTCATTGCATGTCAGTCAATAGAGCTTTGAAAAATGTGTCCAATTCAACTAAATGTTTTTTGTGAGTGAAGGCCAGAGCTAATTATTATTTGATGTGTGGAGAGAAAATAAATCACATCCTCCTATGAAACGTATTTATTTCCTTTTCCATATACTTATACTTACTTGCATTAGAACATTTGCATTTGCATTCCCCAACCTCTGAGCCTCAAGGAAATACATTAAAAAAAATGGATTCCATCATTTTTTTAAATTGATACAAATGTATAAATTAATAATGTTGTGTGCAAACATTTCAAATTTAAATATAAAATGAAAAATAAGTTGAAATGATTTCTCACAAAAACCGTTCTAAATGATAGTAAAACTATTAAAAAAGGTTTGGTCAATATACGTTTTTCTGCCTAAATAGTTGAAATTGAACGTAAACTATATCAAACAACCACATGCATGGCAATTAACCCATTTTTGGCCCGCTATTTAAATTGACTTTGGTTAGTTAATACAATATTGATATTACTATATATATATATATATATATATATATATATATTCAGAACCTTTTTAAAAAAAAATACTGCAAAATGTAGAATATTTTAAATTTTAACTTGAAAAGATTTGTGAAAGGATAAATTCTTCATGGGCTTCATGGCTCTAGTAAAGGGGTGTGTGTTATGGTTGCTTGTATTATCCTCAGATAGTGGTTTGTTTAAATAACTAGTGACATTTTAATAAATATTGCAAAAAAGGGCTCCAAAAAAGGCATATATATATAATATATATATAACCTGGCCGGCTTAACCGTCTGTATTTCTTCAAGCACCACAAGATCCAGAGTTTATAAAGTACAATTCTGGGCCATTGATTGTGTCATTTCTCCAAACACATAAAGTAAAAATGCCTGTTTTGAAGCCTTAAAATGGTGCAGGAAAAGGACTTTACATTGAGGCGTTGACTGCAGGGGATGATGGAAGATGAGGCTGATGAGACTGAAGAATCTGTGACGAATTAAGCGCTGAGAAATAATCATATATTAAAAAAGACAGCAGCATCATCAAGAGGCCAACAAGAGTGACAGAGTGTGTCAGTGTGCAGTCTACCATCCCCTTAAAGTACTCTGTCCAACATATAAGTCCTCATGAAGAAAAGGTTTTTAACGCTTATTCAAAATAGCAGAGAAACATGCATTCTTGTACTCAGGAGGGAACATTGACAGAGGATTGTTGGGAAAAGTACACAGTAAGTACTTCATAGTACTTGTGGGGGTAGTTTCACTAGTACTGATTCCAACAGGATTAATCCACGAAGAACTAATGGCAACAAAAAAGAATTCCCTCATCAAACTTAGCAGAAGTGGCTTGATTGTGTTCTCAGCAGGGGACTTTGAGTATTTCTCAAAAAATACACAGTAAAAGTACTTCAATGTATGTAAGTAGAAGGCTAACTAATACAAAGTCAAACAGTATCAATTACATTATGAACTAATGGTCAAATTATATTGTTATCATTAGATAGCAGAAAAACATGCATTATGTACTAAGGAGGGGACTCTGCCAGAGGATTACTCACAAAGTACACAGTAAAAGTACTTCATTTTATTTCTGGTTGAAGTCAAACTAGAAACCGAGTCCAACAGTGTCAGTTTTCTTAAGAACTTGTGGTAACACATATTTGTATCACTCGTCAAATATAGCAGGAATGAAGAGCAGCTGATTTGAAAAAACAAACTCGAGAGGCGGAACCGCTGTATAGTTTAAATCTCCTAACAATGTTGTCCATTTTAGAAATAGGCTTATTATATTTACAGCCTTAATAAGATCCATTTTCTGGGCTCAATATGTGTCTTGGTCGTTTTCGTTGTGATCGCTAAATTCCCCTTGTTTATAATAATCACCGGTCCTTCAGCAGGATACTGGAGTGATTACAAGTGTGATTTTAGCAAACGAGTGCTTTTGTTTTGAAATCACTTCCGTGAGTTTCGCCCCGCCCCTCGGTCCAAGGACCATTTGACCATTTAGTAAAGTGAAAAGCAAAAAGGCCTCTCAGACGCTCTTCCGTTTACGTGTTTAATAAAGAAAAACAATTGGACGGTAGATACACGGATTTCTGGCGCATCATAAACACGTCGGATAGTGAAAGTGCATTCGGACTCTCTAAAGTACCGCAGTCTCTTCTCCTAAATCCTTTTGAATTCTCCTATCCACTATCCCTTAACCCCATGACGTTTCACTCAGGTCAAGGAATAGGAGATAGGGTTAGAACCGTTAGAATTTACAATTTAGTAGCTGATTTTAAACTATCCGACGCAACCTAGCTGTGTTGTTTGTGATTGGAGATATTGAAGGGGGTTACAACCAACCGAGCCGTGTTGCAACTGTACCTACTTAAAGGTACTTGTACTTTACTTGAGTATTTTAATTTGTTTGCTACTTAATACTTCTACTCCACTACATTTCAGTTAAATCGTGTACTTTTACTCCACTACATGTATACGTAAGGGATAACGTGCATCGTCGCGGTCATTATGGGGAAAAGAAAAGCTGCACAATATATGGCCACATTCTCAACAAAGTAACGATATGATTTAGAAAATGATTTTATTGATTTAAAAATAGTTGTATGTATTGATTTAAATTGACATGCATCCGCTAAGAAAAAATAGTCCGTTGTTACTGTTTGAACTAACGTAGCAACGGCAGGAGCTGCTTCGATAGCGTTTTGAGGAGCTTTTTGATTACAGATTTGAAAACATCGCTGTTTGCCTTTAAAAGTTGCACAATTCATTATGTCAAACCTTGGAAAGTATCTAGATATCCCTGCCCTAATTCAAAAGTAACTGGCAACTGAATATGTGTCGCCGTTTGATGCGACCGCTGCGTAAAAAGGAGGGTTTCTGCCCGTTACTTCTCCGCTGTTTTCTTGTCGCTCTTGTCTTGTCAGTTAGAACTGCCAAACTGTATACAGTTAAATCGAACGGACTTGTTTGTGCAGATGTGAGCGTCCTTAACAACGGTCAATACATCCTTGACAGCGGTCTGTCTGTTCTGGATTAACAACGTGTCACGTGTTCTGAATTGACCAATCAGAATCGAGTATTCAACTAAGCCATGTGGGATGAATGATGTGAAATATAATCAAGTGTTAAATCAGACTTTAGTTCCACCTGGAGTAAATCCACCAGCTACCCTGCAGTATACAAAGTCATTAAAACTAGCTGCACCTTACCAGCTTTGAGAACACTTTCATGATCAATCATTATAAAACATATCATATATATTATTCTGAAATGGACCAATCTGCAACTATGACTACTTTGGTAGCCTACTTTAAACTATATTTTGATGCTTGTACTTTTCTTCTTTCGTATGAGTAACATTGTGATTGCAGGACTTGTACTTGTAACAGAGTATTCCTACACTGCCTTCCCTTCTGTCTGCCTAGAATTGCTTCAATAGCTTTGAATTGTTCCCGTTCTGCAGCTACTGTAATACAGAGGCAGCACAGCCCCAGAGGCTCAGCAATCTCAGGTTTGTCTCACTACAGCTAAGTATCTACTGTAAAACATAACTATAATTATAATAATCTAATGCTTCTTTCAGTCATGGATCAAATGTGGCAGAAGATAGATAATCCTCAACAAATGCAGAATAACTCAGCTTCTTGTAAACAAAGACAAGACAGTCCTGACCAGAAGACATTCCTAAATGAACAAGGTGGTTGAAAATAAGATCAGAGAGCATGTTGCAGAGGCATTACTTATGACTGGAAATGATTGCTGATTCATATTGCATTTATCTTTCCTCTATCCTCAGAGACTGATAGTGATGACGAACAGTACAATGAACTCAGGAGAAAAGATAGTGAGGTAAATGACAGACGCAGCAAGACTTTGGACAAATACCAGAAGGCTAGACCCCGTCACCCCCTGTTTTAGTCTCTCTTCACTGGCGACCCGTCTGTTTTAGAATTTGTTTTAAGATTTCACTGATTACTTTTAAAGCTCTTAACGGGTTGGCTCCTGATGACCTCCCTGACTTGTTGTGGCCATATGAGCCTGTCCGCAGTCTCAGATCCTCTGGTAGGGCTCTGCTGGCTGTTACCAACACCAGGCTAAAAACAAAGAGTGATCCAGCGTTCTCCGTCAGAGCTCTGGAACTCCCTGCCCGAGATCTGAGGCTGGCAGAATCAGTGACATCTTTGAAATCACTTCTTACAACTCATCTCTTCACGAAAGCCTTCAATGATGCCACTACTTGATTTTACTCAACATCCATGTTTATTTGTCTTCCTTTGTTTTTTCCATTTGTATTGCTGCTATTGTTAAAACACTGTATGCTACAGGGTGGTGGTATTATTATACCTGCTACACCTGCTGTTCTACTTCTCGCAGCAATGCTCTGTGTGAGAAGATTGGGGGAGGGGGTAGATTGGGGGAGGGGGTAGATCAGAGCAAAAAAACAATTTTAGGAAAGTAACGAAGTTTGAGCAGTGTGGGTTTTATATTAACAGAGTTACACATATTTCAAAACGCGAAGTGTAATAACTGCAGGTTGCCTTCCTGTCACTGATAATGACAAAGATCGTGTGTGGAAGAGAGGGTGAGAGGTTCGCTATATTTTCTGTTGACAAAATGTAGCGACTTCGAAGTCGCTGAGGTCGGGCCTGTTTGCCTTTGTAAGGCGCGCTATCAAGAATATATGCTGAAATCCAAAAATGTGTTCAACATAATCTCAATTGAATGAAAATGATCAATTTAACACAACGTGTTAATTCTTCCCTGATGACCCTTCCCTCTCATTAATGAGCTGCAACTCTCTTTTGCCCCTCATCCTTCCATCCTCAGGAGTCTCTAAAGACCAGCAGGTCAAAGGCTAAGAAGCTGACGAAAGCCCTTCTTAAAAAGAGGGCACAAGTGAAACTGGTTGAATATAACTTTAGAGAAGTGAATTACATCTCTGAACAGTGCCAGAAGAAGTTTGAGGAGACATCCGTGAATGCCAGAATATTGTGAGCAGCAGTGGATTGTCTGTCATTGTAACTTCAGACTGGATACAATATATTTATCTAATGTTGTAATCTTGTCTCCGTTATCAGTTCTGAAAGACAAGGCAAGGTCAAACAGGAGAAGTATTCTACAAATGAGGAGTTAACCGATAAAATAAGGACTAATAAAAGGTAGGCTTATACAACAAATTGTGAATTGAACATAAATACAGTATGTGTACATCTGCCCATGCTAAGGCTGTATGTGAACATATGCCCAGTGGAGGAAGAAGTGTTCAGATGCTTTACTTGAGTAAAAGTACCAATACATTTTTGTCAAAATACTTCTTTACTAGTAAAAAGTCCTGCATTCAAAGTCTTGCTTAAGTAAATGTACAAAAGTATTCTCAGCTACATTACATTACATTACATTGCATTTAGCTGACGCTTTTATCCAAAGCGACTTACAATAAGTACATTCGACCAGGAAGACACAACCTTGAAGAAAACAGAATCATATAAGTACATCAGGTTTCATAGAGCCAAACATTCAAGTGCTACTCAACTGGCTTTAGATAAGGCCAGTCCTTTATTAGTATAAGTGCTCTGTTAGCAGTTCTTTGTTAGTAATTCTATCGCTCGAAGTGGAGTCGAAAGAGATGAGTTTTCAGTCTGCGCCGGAAGATGTGCGGGCTTTCTGCCGTCCTGATGTCAATGGGGAGCTCATTCCACCATCTTGGAGCCAGGATAGGAAACCCACGTGTTTTTGCTGATGGGAACTTGGGTCCCCCTCGCAGCGAGGGTGCAGCGAGTCGTTTGGCTGATGCAGAGCGTAGTGCACGCACTGTGGTGTACAGTTAAACCATGTCCTGGATGTAGGAAGGGCCAGATCCATTCGCAGCATGGTAAGCAAGTACCATTGTCTTGAAGTGGATTCTAGCAGTTACCGGAAGCCAGTGGAGGGAGCGGAGGAGCGGCGTGGTGTGGGAGAATTTAGGAAGGTTGAAGACCAGACGAGCCGCTGCATTCTGGATGAGCTGCAGAGGTCGGATGGCACATGCAGGTAGACCAGCCAGGAGGGAGTTGCAGTAGTCTAGGCGTGAGATGACGAGAGCCTGGACCAGAACCTGCGTGGCTTTCTGGGTCAGCTGGGGACGCATCTTCCTGATGTTGTAGAGCGTGTATCTGCAGCAGCGGGTTGTAGCAGCTATGTTTGCAGTAAACGACAGGTTGTTATCTAGGATCACACCCAGATTCCTTGCAGTCTGAGTCGGGGAAACAACAGAGGTGCCGATGTTGATAGTCAGGTCAAGAGTGGGACAATCTTTTCCCGGAAGGAAAAGCAGTTCAGTTTTGTCAAGGTTGAGCTTGAGGTGATGAGCAGACATCCACTGAGAGATGTCAGCTAGACAAGCAGAGATGCGTGCCACGACCTGGGTCTCTGAGCGGGGAAATGACAGAATTAATTGGGTGTCGTCAGCGTAGCAGTGGTATGAAAAACCATGCGGGCTAATGACTGATCCGAGCAAGTTTGTGTACAAGGAGAAGAGGAGGGGACCAAGAACAGAGCCCTGAGGGACCCCTGTAGTTAATTGACAAGGGTCGGACTCGGACCCTCTCCAAGTTACCCTGTAGGTGCGGTCTTTGAGGTATGAGGTGAGGAGGGAAAGTGCAGAGCCTGAAACTCCAAGTTCTTGGAGAGTGCGAAGGAGGATCTGATGATTCACCGTGTCGAATGCAGCAGACAGGTCCAAAAGGATGATGACAGAGGAGAGGGAGGCTGCTTTAGCAGTGTGCAGTTCCTCAATGACAGCAAGGAGGGCAGTTTCTGTGGAGTGACCTGCCTTGAAACCAGACTGGTGCGGATCCAGAAGGTTGTTCTGATGGAGATAACAGGAAAGTTGTTTAAAGACAGCGCGTTCAAGTGTTTTAGACTGGAACGGGAGGAGAGAGACAGGCCTGTAGTTTATAACATCAGACGGGTTGAGAGTGGGTTTCTTTAGGAGAGGGTTTACTCTTGCCTCCTTGAGACTGTTTGGAAAGTGACCAGAAGTTAGAGAAGTGTTGATGAAATGGGTGAGAAACGGTAGAATATCAGGAGCGATAGTCTGAAGGAGGTTTGAGGGGATAGGGTCCAGTAGTAAATGTACTTGGATTGTAAAAGTAATTATAGTGCAGAAGAATTGCCTTAATGTGTGTATATAATAATATATAATAATTTGACTGTTTAGACAAACAAAGCTCTGATTTAGTTTTTGTTAAATATTTAAATAATTTGACTCTTTTGACTTAAAGAGTCACTAGATACCTTTTTAGAGATGCATTTTGTTAAAAGCAGCTAAAGCTTTTCAATAAATGTAGTGGAATAAAAGTACAATATTTCCCTTTGAATTGTAGTGGGTTAGAAGTACAAAGTAGAACACATTGAAATACTCAAGTAAAGTACAAGTGTCGCAAAATGATTCTTTAGTTCATTACTTGAGTAAAGTGACTTAGTGACTTTCCACCTCTGCCCATGGTGTATATGCAAACAGATATGAACCATTACGTGCTTGGAAAAGGTTTTAAAATAAACATCTGCAATGAACATGGATCCAAACGTACGCTTTCTTCTTCATAGGGAGCCTCCCATGTTTGATGAGATCCGGCCTGAATATAACAGATACCTGAACATCCTGTTGAAGCGGCCGCCTTCAGAGTGGCAGGAGGCTCTGAGAACTACAGACCTCAGAGAGCCAGCAAGGGTGCAGGGTAAAGTGTTACAACTAAGTGAATCAACATCAGTTACAATATGAATGTATAAGCTATTATTTATGGTATACATTTTTTAAATCCCCTGACTTTGGTTTGAAATCATCCCTGATCACAGGCTCGGAGAGAGGTCTGGACTCCAGTGCAGGTGGAGTCCTCCCCCCCCCCACACACTGACACGCTGTAAGGACACATCAACGCTCACATTCACCACAATCACAGCTGCAGGTGTTGGTCTAACTCACATACTGTGGTTCAGTGTTTCATTCTCAAAGACTTTATTGTTCTATACACAGAAGCTACAGTGTAGATATGGCAAGGACAATCTTAAGTGCCAAGCTCCTCCAACAATGCAACAGAATATATACAGTGGAGGAAATAAGTATTTGATCCCTTGCAGATTTTGTAAGTTTGCCAACCTACAAAGAGTGCCTCTTCAACCCCTATTCATACTAGGAAACAGCCGTGGACAGCTGCTAAAGGGAGAATTACAAACACCAAGTGTGCCAATCCAGAACAGATACGCTCCGCTGACAGAGAACCGGAGATCTCTTTCTGAAGACCTGGATAACCTGTCCTCTTCACACAGCAGGGTAAGGACCAATAGCTACTCCAAAAGTAAAAGGCTAGAGGGAAAGCTAACGACTGGGCCTGAAACTCTGATTGTGGGTGACTCTGCTGTAAGAGATGTAAAAGGTCTGTGTAATAAGAACAACACCAAAGTACTCTGTTTTTCCAAGGATGTGGTCTCTGACTTGGCTGAGAAGATCCTGCATATTGGGGCTGAACATCCGACTGTGAAGAATGTGGTTCTGCACATTGGAACAAATGATGTTGTGAAACAAGAGTCAGAAATGCTGAAAGAAGACTTTAAATGTTTGCTGGAAACTGTCAGCTCTCTAAATGCAGAGGTGTTCATCAGTGGCCCTCTACCGCCAGTCAGAAGAGGAGTGGAGAGATTCAGCGGACTGTTTGCACTGAACACCTGGCTTTCAACTGCCTGTACTGACCATTCTGTCCATTTTATTGACAACTTTAACTTTTTCTGGGACCGCAGACATCTTCATAAGGCAAATGGAGTTTGCCTGAACAAGTCAGGAGTGAAATTGTTTATCTCTAACATATTCAACTGCCTGCGTCATCAATCTGTTCCCACTGCCAAGGACAAGCGGCAAGAGGAATCAAAACAGGAGAAAGACACAACACATCGCGCAGAAAACCCTGAAGAAGTATCACTGCACCCGCCTGAGGAATGTTCTGATTATGGGAGACCTATGACACAAATGGAGGAGTCTCCACTGCCCGTCACCCCCCCCTGTCAACGCCTTTGAGGATACTCTTCATTCATCCCCAGCTCTCTCTACTCTCCGCTCACCCTTTCACCCTCGCCCTCCCCCCTGGAGTTTGATGACCGCATGAAGGCGGCGCGCAGGGTTGGCAGCATGTCCTTTACCCCCGCCCCTCAACGACGCCCTCCAAAATCACCAAAGCAGAGACGCGCACCATCTCCCCCGGCTTCATCACCATGCCTACCACAATCATCCAGAGATGGAGTACTCGAGTCCTGGACTCGGACTCGAGTCGGACTTGAGTGCCAATTTTCGGGACTCGTGACTTGACTCGGACTCGCGCACTGATTGACGCGACTCTGACTTGGACTCGTGAATTCTCGCACAGGATGACTTGGACTCGGACTCGGACTCGTGAATTCCCCCCCCCCCACGATGACTCGGACTCGACTCGTACATTGACGCTCCGACTTGGACTCGAGCACATTTTCTCTGGAGTCTGATGTCCTATATCCTGTATGGCGAGTTCACGTACTGGGCCCCGCTATTCCAGTCTAGAGATGTCTACAGACACAACCCCGCATCGTGCTGTATGCTTTCACACATTCTGCTTCCACATTGGAAAGAGCAGCGCAAAATGCTCGTTATGTGGAAACAATATAGAAGAGAAGGCTCCGTAACACTCTAAGGATCGAGTTCAGACATATAGGCTGTCTTGAACACTATCATCAGAGTAACGTGATCTAATCAATAAATAAAGATTCAGCCGATAACACGAAAGCACATGGCGACTTAACATGCAGAATGACGTCATTTTGCATGCTAAGTAGCCATGTGCTTTCTGGGGATAAATCTTTATCGGTAAACTGATTTAACCCGTAAAAGTTCCTTCAAAATAAGAGTCCCCATTTTATTACTATCAAAATAAAAGTGCAAAACGAAAACGTTACCATAGGAAAATATTGGCATACAAATATAATCACTTCTCTAAAAGGTAACTCATTTTAAATATAGTTTAATTAATAATAATAATAATATTAATATTAGAAATAAGCTTTATATTTGTATAGCACCTATACAGCTACATTTCAAAACATATATCCATGAAGATTAATACATGAAGACTTGTGACTCGGACTTGACTTGGACTCTTCTTAAGTGACTCGGAATTGGACTCGGACTCGAACACAGGTAATGATGACTCGGACTCGGACTCGACTTGGACACTCCTTGGGTGACTCGGACTTGGACTCAGACTCGACTACGACTCTCCCTTGGTGACTCGGACTTGGACTCGGACTCGAAGAGTGGTGACTCGAGGGTGACTTGGACTCGTGAATTGGTGACTTGACTACAACACTGCAATCATCCAAACCAAAACAATACAAGGAAGATGGAAGCAGATTTCCAAACCCCCCTTTCTACAGTGTAGCCCTCACCCTGCCCTCCTATGATGAGAGGAGCAGGGTGGTGGGTCCTCCCTCCCCTTCAAAGCCTGATAGGGATGTGTGTGTACAAAACGCTGCAAACTGATATGTGCTGGGTCCAGGCTCAAGGGCGTATGGAACTCTCAACTCTTTCCAGGACATGCCGGGCCCTGCCTGCCTGTAGCTTTGCCGATATCTGTGTTGATAGGTAATAGATTAAGAGCGGTGAATCATCTTAGATACAGGAAGCGCTCAAACGTTTGTGTGAGTTTATCTAATTTAGCAGTGATTCCATGTCAGCCACAGCTTGTTACAAAAAACCTGACTTTTGTGTTTAACAAACTTAGACTAGCTTTATTAAATGTCAGGTCTTTGGCAGGAAAAACATTTTTAATCAATGATTTTATCACTGAGCACAATCTCGATTTTATGTTTTTAACAGAAACTTGGATTGAACAAAATAACAGTGCAGCTGTTCTTATCGAATCAACCCCTCCCAACTTTAGTTTTATGAGTCAGGAAAGAATGCATAAGAAAGGGGGTGGAGTTGCTATTCTGTTCAATGATTCCCTTCAATGCAGGAAGACCTCTTATGGGAACTTTGCTTCTTTTGAATATGTGGCCCTTCAGCTGAAATGCTCCTCTCGAGCTCTGTTCCTAAATATCTATAGACCACCCAAATACTGTGCAAGCTTTGTGATGACTTTACTGAACTGCTGTCTATAGTGTGTATTGACTTTGACCGTCTAGTCATTGTTGGTGATTTTAACATCCATGTTGACAACCCCTGATTCTGTGGACAGTTGTCTTTTATACAGGTAACAAGTTGATATTAGGAGTACTTTCCTAAAGGAAGAGGACTTATGTAACCGGTCTGTGGGAGCCAGAATCCTTGTTGGTTGCAAGGGGATCAAATACTTATTTCACACAATTAAATGCAAATACATTTTTATCTTTTAGTAAATGTACATTTCTCGATTTCTTTTGTATATTCTTACTCTCACTGTTCAAATAAACCTACTATTAAAATAATAGATTGTTAATTTCTCTGTAAGTGGGCAAACTTACAAAGTCTGCAAGGCATCAAATACTTATTTCCTACATAGGACACAAAACAAAAACCAAGTAAATGCACAAGACATGTAAATAGAATAAGATAGACAAGTAAAGAAATTCAAATTAAATATTGTACAGTGGAATAAAATGTATTGTTTCTTGTAGTGATATATAATAAAATAAATAAATGGTCAGATGCAAACAGATGAATTCCTTAGGTTATGAAGGCACAGGGATCGGTGCGCCTTAATCTGTCTCCAGCACAAACCCTGTCTTTGGCATTGCAGGGTCACGGATGGTAACGTGGATGGCGACAGCTCCCAATCTGAGGTCAGTTTTCCTGCAGCTCTACCTCATTGTGTCTTGAGTGTATATTTGCAATGTTCACAGTGTACTCTCTCTCCCCCCCCCCCCCCCCCGCAGGAGAAGCTGGAGCTCTTCTCATCTGAACCCCACCAGATACTGGACCTGGTGACAGAGTTTACAGATCAGGTCTTGTCACTGACTCGCATCTCAAACTGGGTGGATGAGCCACTGAAGGAGCTCATGCAGGACATAGAGACCAACTCTAGGAAAATGTAAGCATATTTATCCTGAGGTTACTCAAGAAAGGAACAGCCCTAAATAATATGCAGAGGCTAAAGCATTAGATATATGGATGGATGTATGGATATATGGATATATGGATGGATATAGATGTATGGATATATGGATATATGGATGGATATAGATGTATGGATATATGGATGTATGTATGGATGGATGGATAGATGGATGTATGGATGTATGGATATATGGATATATGGATGGATATAGATGTATGGATATATGGATGGATGAATGGATCTATGGATGGATGAATGAATATATGGCTGGATGGATGACTGGATGTATGGCTCTCTGGCTGATGCATGGCTATCTGGCTGGCTGGATGGCTGGATGTATGGATATATGGATATATGGATTGTTATGTACTGGATTGGATGGATATATGGATGTATGTATGGATAATGATGGATGTATGGATGCTTATGGATATATGGATGGATGTATGGATTATAGATGGATGTATGTATGGATGTATGGACGGGGGAGGGGCGGGCCAGACCCTGATGTATGGATGAAAGGGATGGATGTATGGGATATTAGGGATGTATGGATGGATGGATGTATGGATGGAACTCGGATGGCATGTATGGATATATGGATGGATGGATGGATGTATGGATATATGGATGGATGGATGGATGGATATATGGATGGATGGATGTATGGGATATAGATGGCTTATGGCTGTCATGGCTCTGTCCTGGCTGGCTGTCTGGCTGGCTGAGCCATGTCTGGCTCTCTGCTGGCTGGCTGTCTGGCTGTCCTGGCTCATGTATGGCTGATGTATGGATGGATGGCTGTATGGATATATGGATGGATGGATGTATGGATGTATGGATATGTATGGATGGATGTATGGATGTATGGACGGGGAGGGCGGGCAGACCCGGGTGGATGGATGGACGAGTGGGTGGATGAATACTTTATTCATCCCAAATTGTGAAATAATGTTGTCACAGCAGCAGTGTTATCATGCATTAGACGAGTTAAAAATTTAAAAAAGATAGAATAAGATACAAATAAAATTTAAAAGTGACACTAGCAGCAAGTATATACAAATTCACAATAGAAAGGACATATATCACTAGACTATTTAAATAATACACAATATAACGAAAATATAGAATAAATTGAATACTCTAGTCTAAAGTCTACAATATACAATCTCACTAAGCTACAGAAATATATAGAAATGTACTACAGACACTTATTGGCATAGTATTATATTTTAATTACAACTGTGCAAAGCAGCTGCAGCAGAGACAGGTGCACTCCCAAGTACCTGTAGTCCTTCACCATAACAACATCCTCTCCCAGAATGCACAGGGGCTGTTGAAACATCCTCTTCCTTCTGAAGTCAATGAGCTTTAACAAAAGACAACAAACTAAAGGTATTATTAAGACAAAAAAGAGGCATGTACAATACAAACACATGTAAACGGGACTAAGGGAACATAAACAACCCACAAACCAACCAATATAATTGAAAAAGATCAAATATGGACTTCCAGGGAAGCCATGTTCTGAGACACATGTCGGGTGTTCCCATGGGAACTGAGTCCCTATATATGGGCCCCATATTGCTTTACTTTTGCTCCAGTAAATACGTTTATTCTGTACTTCAACTTTTACAAGAGTGTTTTCAAACACGAGTATCTGTCCTTTACTATGAAGGATGTGTGTAGGAAGGATGTGTATGAAGGATGTGTGTGAAGGATGTGTGTATGAAGGATGTGTGTAGGAAGGATGTGTAGGAAGGATGTGTAGGAAGGATGTGTGTAGGAAGGATGTGTGTATGAAGGATGTGTGTAGGAAGGATGTGTGAATGAAGGATGTGTAGGAAGGATGTGTAGGAAGGATGTGTGTATGAAGGATGTGTAGGAAGGATGTGTATGAAGGATGTGTTGGAGGGATGTGTAGGAAGGATGTGTAGGAAGGATGTGTGTAGCAAGGATGTGTAGGAAGGATGTGTGTAGGAAGGATGTGTAGGAAGGATGTGTAGGAAGGATGTGTCGGAAGGATGTGTGTAGGAAGGATGTGTGTATGAAGGATGTGTGTAGGAAGGATGTGTGAATGAAGGATGTGTAGGAAGGATGTGTAGGAAGGATGTGTGTATGAAGGATGTGTAGGAAGGATGTGTATGAAGGATGTGTAGGAAGGATGTGTAGGAAGGATGTGTGTAGCAAGGATGTGTAGGAAGGATGTGTGTAGGAAGGATGTGTAGGAAGGATGTGTAGGAAGGATGTGTAGGAAAGATGTGTGTAGGAAAGATGTGTAGGAAGGATGTGTAGGAAGGATGTGTGTAGGAAGGATGTGTAGGAAGGATGTGTGTATGAAGGATGTGTAGGAAGGATGTGTGTGAAGGATGTGTATGAAGGATGTGGAGGAAGGATGTGGAGGAAGGATGTGGAGGAAGGATGTGAAGGAAGGATGTGGAGGAATTATTTCATTCACACAGTCTTTTTGAGAAGGAAAACACTCAAAGGGCGCTACAACTCAAGATGGAAATGTATTGAGACAGAGGAGTGGTCGTCTGTTATAAGGTATATAGCAAAGTGAACATATTTTAGACATTACATTGGACATTTTGAATTGTAAAATAAATAAGACATACAGAGAGGTTAATAATCCTTAAGCTCTTTGTATGTCTAATACTTTTGTATTGAGAAATATGATTTTATATTGTAATTTTTTATTTTTAAACAGTATTGTTTGTATCTTTATGTTTGAAAACTCTCCCTGGTCCCCGGCTTGAGCTTCACCTCAGGATCCATGTATCTGGGATCCTCTCCAGAAGGGAAGGAGTCATCACATACAGAGCATCACCTAGTTCCTGAACCGTGTCCTTCACATGCTGATATCCCAGAGAGGGAGAGACACAGTCACAAGATGGAGGAATAGAAAGCAGTATTCAATGTTTCCTTCAGATCAGCTCCACGTCAGAAATGAGCATGCTTGTCATATGTCTCTCTCCATAGAGGCTGAGTCATCATGTTCATCACATAGCTATCACATGCCTCAAACAGTCCTGATGCTCTTCTAGGTCATCACACATCCTGTCATGCTCACAGCTACAGTTGGGATAGCTTTGTTAGCATGCTACTCTCATGTTGGAGGAGGACATTCAGTAGTTTCACAACACTTTACCACGTTGTGTGAGACTGGCTGTCAAGGAACTTGTTTTAGTAAATGTTCAAAAGAAAAACATGAAGTGCTCGATACTAAGCTGGGAGCAGCACGTGACAATAAGCTGATGGATGTCTCTCTCCCCTGTGTGTGTGCAGGGAGGAGGATGGTGAGACACTTACGCTGCAGCTGGACGAGATGAAGGACAGGATAGCCAGCGACCAGGAGAGAGCCGCCACGCTCAAAAGGAAGGTTCAGCTCCACGACTCGTTAAAGACAGAGGACCACGTAAGGAAGCTCAGTGCACTGTACGTGCAGCAGAGTAGAACTCTGAAGGATGCACTTTCATTTGATTCAACCTACAATATAAAAAGGAAAACAAAAAAGCAAGAAATCCTCTAAAGTGGTATCCTATCTCACTGGAGCACACATTCCAGCAGGCTCAGGGACCGCTTCAGCCCACAGGCCATTCACTGCTGCCACCACATACCATCAATCTGTGTGCATCTGAAATATTCATCTATTATTACAATAAACAGTATTCTTTATTTCACTGCACAGAATGTAATATTACATTCTATCTTGTTTTGTTTTATGTTGCATTGTTCGAGGAGCCTGTGACTTTAAGGTCGCCTAATATTCCAAATCCACTTGTTCATGTCCTTTATACATACACACATGTCCCCTCTGCGTTAAGAGACTCAGCACGTTTCAGGAACAAAGATTCGTCCATCCATATCAAAATGTAAACATATAAAAAAGACTTTGCAGAGGGGCGTGGCCTGCAGCGTCTCATCCAGATGTTTGATGTGTTTCTGTCTGTTCCCTACCGACAGGACACGGTGTCGGATGCTCTGGGTGTGAAGATCAGTGAAGTGCATCGCTGCTGCGTGGACTCCCGTCTGACCTACCTCAGCACCTTGGAGAAGCTGTCCAGTGTTGAATATCGTATATCTTTACTGTTCCAGTTCATGGAGAGCATCCCTAAAGAGAGCCTGGAGACACTGAGGCTGATCAAGGACAGCGACAGGAGTAGCAGGTCTGTGTTTACGTTAAAGGTGGATCCCAGTGGTGTTTAGATCAGTATATTGTGGATCACAGTATTTATGCTTTGAACATGTACATAATCCTTTGTTTCCTTTTCTGAGTATTCACATGTTATAAATGGAAAGGATATGACATTAACCCTTTTCAAATGGTGTGTTTGTATTCACTGCAGTTGATATGATTAGTGTAGCTGCCAGCAATGGGAACCTGGACATTTCTGACATTGTCAGGATCAAAAATAGCAGTTTTAACCAGAAGGTGGCAATATGTGTACTCTCTGTGACGGGCTGGTTATTATCCCTACTGCAGACAATTTATCTTCACAATATGCAATCTGTCCTCTCCAAATGATCCAGAGTCCCCTGAATCTTCTAAACCCACCCAAAATGAATCAAATCAGCCCACAGAGAGTAGGCTACAAAGATTGGCATTTTCTGGTTAAAACTGCCATTTTGGATCCTGAAAATGTCAGAAATGGACTCCTCAATAACCCCCAAAACCACTCAGAAATTGTCCAAATCTGCCCATTTTTTAACTAGTGTCTGTACTAAAGTTAGCATCCAGCAGTTTGTATGTGCTGGGGACCCGTACTATACATCTCTAACGGAAAACGTTGTGGTACTCAATAGGGTTCACAATAGGACTCTATGATGTGGCAACTAGACTAATAAAAGAAAGTGCAAATGAGCTTTTTTTAGAGTCACATGTTGCAGGCCAGTCACTAAAGTAAATGGTTTATTAACAGAGAGGTGCGGTTGTGTGATGAGCTCTGTTCGGTTAAGCCTTGTTCTCTTGTACTGCATCATGTTCCAGGCTGCGTGAGGAGCAGGTGAAACTGGAGAGGGAGAAGCACTTAGAAATGCTGAAGAAATGCAAGCAAAGATCAATGGATGAGAGCAAGAAAAAAGTGAGTCTTCTCTCCAACAGGAATAATGTATAAACATTATAAAAACATTATACCACACATTTTAATTTAATGCAATTAATCAGGATCATCCTCCACTATATAATAATAATGAGATATATGTCTATAGAACTTTTCATGTGCTTTAAACACAAGACACACATCACAAGTCAAAGCAGAGAAGAAGAATTTCACATCAGGCCAGACGTTAGAGCCTTTTAGCACATGTGCCGCATAGCAACATGATCTAATAGTTCAACGCTTTAAGGGACACACGAGGTAAAAGGTATATTAATACCAAATAAATCATGATTTAATCAATATGATCCCTCGGTAAAATAAAGGAAGACAAAACAAATAAATACGATAAAATATAAAAAAACCTATAAAATAAATAAATTAATAAAATAATATAATACATGTATAAGACTTGGCATCAGGTACGATTAGGGGAAAATCAGCTTGAGTGCATTACAGCAACAAAAAGTAAATGTACTCTAATGTTAATAAAAAATACATTTTGAACCGTTTGAACTTGAAACCTTTTTCCTCCAGACTGGAAGAAAGCTCAGGCCCAGGTGCTTCCCTGTGGAGCAGAAGATCACAGTCAGTGAAGAGGACAACATACCTGCCGAGGAAGAACTCCATGCCTTCCTCTTCACCACTGAGGACGACGAGTAGAAAATAAATCAACACATGCCATGAAAAGCCAAACATGTAGAAATATGTGTGTCCAAAAGGAATGGTACTGAAATATTGCCACAAACTACTTTTTTATTTGCACTAAAAAGTGACACAGGGAAGAGGCACCTGCTGCAAGTGTTGTGGTGTAGATCGCCTTGTTGGACAGTCAAGTCGTTTATCAAGGTAGGGTCATTTAAAGAAGCAATTAATGGTGATTCCAAAGGTAAACTAAAACCACAAATAGTCCTGTTTGTTACCCTAAACAGTTTGGAGAAACGAAACAGCCTGTAAAGAAATGGTGTCTAACACAGGCAAACTCTTTGTGGCTGACCAGGAGTTTAGAACTGTATCATTGACTGAGCAAAGTAATGTTAAACTATCGTTTTTTAGAACACTGATGTCTTGACCGAATGTCCGTGGCTCCACATAGCAGCCTACCTATGAGCCATTCTATGTTTTGTGTTTGCATCCTGTTACTTCCAAGTTCCCATAAAGTGCAATGCACAAAGCAGATGTTCTGACCCTCAATTAGACATTAGTAACTGGATTAAACTCAACTTTATATAGAAGAACACATACTTTATGTATCCCGTGTTTACAGTGCTATTTTTTCTAAGTGGGGGGTGGACCGAACATCCTTTAGGGGGGTTGTCGCCTCCTCTCGGGGGGGGTCCGGGGGCATGCTCCCCCGGGAAGATTTTTTTTTAAATATTGAAGTTGAAAGCATCAATCTGGTGTACTTTGAGAGCAACATTAACCCTACCTTAATAACACCTTAAAGCGGACAAAAGGCACTGGAGAACACTCATTAACACCCTTTAATGAAGCAAACTAATGCCTTAACTCACTCAAATAGTCGTTTACTTATTAAGGTGAAACGAATGTGCGTAGAGTTTTAAAGGATGCGGATAGTCTCACCTTGATTCTGGCGCATCGTTTTATAGATCTATTCTCATCCACCTTCTTTGTTTGTGACGTAAAGAGTGTAACAGCCCCTACACACGGCGGCGTGCGTTGCCGCTTCAACGCTTCTGCCCATCACTTTGAATGGGGTAACGTCACGATTCGCCGAACTGCATTGTGGGAGCAAAGCGTAGCTTCTCTCGCGGTGCTCGCTGCAAAAGTAGAGCAATGTTCTACTTTTGCCGCCTCAACGGAGGCGTCAGCCAATCAAATCCCGCGTATGCAAATCTGACAGTACAAGCGCTAGCCAATCAAACCGCGTGTATGTTGGGAGAGCCAGACCGCAGTTATTTCCCATATGTCAACAAAAGGAGGAGAAAATGATCGTGGCGGTAGAGAATCACCCGGTACTCTATGACCAGTCCCTCTTTACATACAGGGATACAAACCGGAGGAGCCAGGCATGGGGGGAGGTGGCAGAGACAGTGGGGGAAACTGGTAGGTTTTCGCCTGTTTGGGGAGTTTATATCCAGTGTACTTCGTTTGAATGGACAGCTAGCAAGCATAGACAGTATATTTAGCCAGCATGGATGTAGCATGAGCTTTGCTTTGTATGTCCGGGGCGGGACATTCATGTGATTGGTTGTTGGTCGCGTTGCTCGCGTTGACTCCCCAAGCTCAAGACACGCCCACCGCCAAGCGGCAACGCACGCCGCCGTGTGTAGGCTCCGTAAGAGTCACGTTTCTGAATCGGACACTCTGAGTGGATGCAGTCACAGCCAATCGGAGTCTGATTCAGAGGTTTGCCTGTCAGTTCTGTTGTTATGTGTACTGACATGAGAGCCGGTATAATTCCACGCGCGAAAACAAAATACAAATTGTAATACGTTATTTTAGTGTCTTAAAAGTAGACTGAGGTATGAAGGGTTAACGTTACATCTTAGGATAATTTTTAGTCATGTTCTGTATACATACTAACATATAAGGGTATACTTAGTGTGGTTACTCCATGTTTACTAGCTATAACATTAACGTTACATCACTCTTTTTCACTTCTTAGTCAGCCAGAGTGCAGATATCACCATTAGATTAACAAACCTGAAACATCATCCATTTCTTCACTGCTGGTGATGACATTGTTGTCAGCTGCTGATACTGCTGCTGCAGCAGCTTGTGGCGCCGGCTGCTTCGATGACAATAACTTTCTAATATCCATAACTGTATAGGCTATTAGCTTAAAATTCGTCAGGCACTAGGAAGGATCACTTCTTCTTCAGGGCAGGATACGCAGTACGCAGGCTAATGTCCCACAGTGGCTGCCTCTCTGGTGGACTCCGGTACTGCACATTACTCCCGAGACGTTTTTAAGTGAAACATCCGGGGCTTTTCAGAAAACATCCGGGGCTTGAGCCCAAGCAGCCACCCCCTAGCGCCGCCACTGAGCCATGCCCATGAGACAACTCAAAATCAAGTTTCCAAAATCCGACACTGAGGTGGTCTTAACGCACCGGCAGATGACAGCGCTGACAAAGTGTGTTTCCCGCAGCGAGACGCTACAATACTAATTGTGGACTTATCATGTTGATTTGGCCACAACAGAAAAAAGAAAAACAAACTCTCGCTCTCTCCAGTCCAGAGGGACAGGTCAGCCGACAAGGCCAAACGGGCCGTTGCCCGGGCGACATTAGACCGTACCTGTGCACGTCCCTGGAAACAGGATATTGTAGTGCCGAGAGATAGGGAGTCAGAGGCGGTGCAATGAAGGTGCAAAAGGGTACTTTATTGGAGAGCAACTAAGGTCATGTTGTCCGGTTGCAGTCCGGGAAGAAGAGAGAGAAGCCAGGAGGGCACACAACATAGACAACACACAACATGTCCGTGTGGAAACAAAACCCCAACTGTAGTTCCATGTGTGAATTATGAACCAGTGTATTAATAGGTGGTCACCACAATATACACATTATACCCAAAAGCCCCACACACAGACATTCACACTAATGGCAATTGTAATGTTCCAATGTCCTATATCCTTTGCCATTACTTCACGGAGGGTTTAGAGTAGAGTGATCCTGACGCAGACACAAACAGATTTTCCGGTCTTTTGCTGCAGTTTAGAATGATGTTTATTTTTACTTTACATAGCCTACCAAGGTTAAATTATACTGTGTCAAAGGTTGTGGTATGAGCGTCTGCTGGGCGGGCTGGTGAATTCGGTATGCTCTCTTCCTCCCGTCACCTGTGACCCCTTTTATACACCCGGTGCAGCTAAACCCTGCCACCAAGTGTTCAAAATAGTATTGCACTACATATAAATTAAATAAACTGACATGCCAATAACACCCATAAAATGGCTCCTACACACACACACGTACACTTTTATGAAGGAGTAGGCCTACTTAAGAGTTCAGTGCCTTGCTCAAGGACACCCCAGCTAGCTCTCCAGCTAGTTGTCCACTCAATGTTTTAAGGTGCGTATTGGGACTCAAACCAATGACCATCCAGACTGAGATACTGCTGTTTAAAGTATTAAACTATTAAAGGTCCCACGTCATGGCCATTTCTACTGATCATAATTCCATTGTTGAGGTCTACGAGAATAGATTCACATTGTTCAATGTTCCAAACTCTCATTGGTTTCTCACAGCATCTCTGTATAGTCTGTGTATTCACTCTCTGTCCTACACGGCTTGTTGGAGCTCCTGCCCCCTCCCTATGAGCCCACTGTGCTCTGATTGGTCAGCTCGCCCTCTCTGTTCTGATGAGTCCACCACCGTTACAGCGGAACATCAGTGTTTATGTTTTACAATGGCGTTTGTTAGCACCCAGAAAATGACACCAGTAAGGACAAACAGATGAGAATGCTGCGTGGGGTCTGGGTGCCGTGTTGGGGGGACGTTGCGCGGCTCGCTGCTCCGCCCGTTAGGGCTCGAGGAGCGGACAGTGTGAGCTGGATTACTGGTGTCGTTTCCTGGTTTCTGCGTGGGGTCTGCGCTCCGCGGAGTGAATGAGTGTTAAAAACACAAACACACAATAAAAAACAAACCAAAAAAAAGACGATTCATAAAAGCGATAAAATACTGGCTGCATTCAAAAGAAATGTTTTCAACCTTGATTTAAAAGAACCCAGTGTTGGGGCAGACCTCTAGGCAGTTTGGTCCAAGCTTGTGGTTCATAAAAACTAAAAGCTGCCTCGTCAAATTGAGTTCTGACTCTGGGGACGACGAGTAAACCCGTTCCTGTTGATCTGAGAGCTCTGGCTGGCTCGTAACAGTGAAGCATCTCTGACATGTATTTTGGTCCCAATCCATTAAGTGCTTTGTATGTTGAACGTAGGAGATGGAAGTGTATCCTTTGTGTAATAGGAAGCCAGTGCAGATTTTTGAGAACTGGGATGATGTGGTCAATTCTCCTATTGGTGAGGACTCTGGCAGCAGCGTTCTGGATGAGTTGTAGTTTTCTTATTGATTTTTGTACCTGTGAAAACACTGTTACAGTAATCAAGTCTGCTAAAAACAGGTCGTATTGGGTCATGAGTGTTTTCAGTCTGGCTATCATCTTCAGGTGATAAAAAGCTGATTTTGTGATTCCTTTGATGTGTTCTTTGAAATTTAAATCAGAGTCCATAACTACACCAAGGTTTCTGACCTTGTCTGATGTTTTCAACAGTATTTTTTCCAATTGAGTTCTGATATTGGCTTTTGGCACCAAAAACAATTGTTTCCGTTTTGTCCTTATTAAGTTGCAGGAAATTGTCATTCCTCCAGGTGCTGATTTGCTGTATGCAGCTTTTCAGAGATGGTAAAGGTCCTTTGTCGTCATGGTTTATTGTGATATAAACCTGAGTGTCATCTGCATAGTTATGGTAGGATATTTTATATTGTTTGAGGATATGAGCAAGTGGGAGCATGTAAATATTGAACAGAGCTGGACCGAGAATTGCACCTTGGGGAACTTCACATGTCATGGGCGTTTTTTGCGATTTGTAAGGACCAACGGATACAAAAAACTCTCTGTCCCGCAGATACGATTCAAACCAGTGAAGGGCTTTGTCAGATTGTCCAACTCGGTTTTCCAATGTTGGTCAACTGTATCGAATGCAGCACTGAGGTCCAGCAATATTAGGACTGATATTTTGCCATTGTCAGTGTTCAAGTAAATGTCATTGAGAACTTTAGTAAGAGCAGTCTCAGTGCTGTGATGTGACCAACATCCAGATTGGAATGTATCATACCAGTTATTCAGTGCAAGGAAGGTGTTGAGTTATGAAAAACAGCTTTTTCAATGATTATTCCCAAAAAGGGGAGGTTTGAAATTGGCCTTCTGCCTGATTGAAGCCTCCAAATTGTTCTTTTTCAGGAGAGGCTTGATTACTGCTGTTTTCAGTGATTTGGGGGAAATTGCCTTAAACCCAACACAACCTTCTCCAGAGCATCTTGGTTGATAGGATAAAAGTGTGGCTTGCAGTTAGAGTTTGTGTCCGGAGTCAGAATGGGTGACATCAAAACATTTTCAGAAATGGAGGCACTGATCGCTAGTCTTATATTTTGGATTTTGTTGGTGAAAAAGATACAAAGTTGTTGCATGATTCAGTAGAAAGGACTTCAGGGGGGGGGGGGGGGTGTCAGCCTGTCAGCCTGTCAACAGTTGAAAACAAGGCACAAGTGTTATTGCTGTTTTTGGTAATTCATTCTGAGAAATAGGAGCGTCTTGCATTCCGTAGTATGAAGTCATGAGTATGGAGACAGTCTTTCAAAACCTCCAAATGAACATGGAGATTTGGTTTACGCCATCTGCATTCCCTCTTTTGAAGCTTCACCAGTGTGGCGTTTCTCCATGGTGCTTTTTTACCAGAGACAGCTTTGACTGTAGCAGGGGCAGAGCATCAATGAGATGTGTCGTTTTTGACATCTAATTGTCAACCAATTAATCAACAAAGTTTGAATGAGGTTCGGCAGTGGAAGAGAAGGCCTGATGAACAACTTGCTTGTGTTCTCTGTGATGTGTGGTTTTGTGATTATGGGTGGTTGCCTCTTAAAGGTGGGGTAGGTAAATTTGAGAAACCGGCTCGAGATCGCTAGAATTAGAAAATACACAACGGAGAAAATCTGCCACTTCCTTATAGAGCCCCTCCTCCAACACACACGAACGTGCACATGACCAATGAGGGCACGAGATAAATGTGTGCCCCGATGGAAGGCTGACAGGCAGGTAGGGGCTAAACGGATTGGTTGTACTTTTTACAGTATTACGGCTTCTACAGATGACATTTTTTTATGGATTTTTTGTCAAAGCACTTCAGATATTCATTGCTATCGGGATGTTAAGAGCATTCCATGGAATATAACAAAAAGTGTATCTCGAGCCGGTTTCTGAAACTTACCTACCCCACCTTTAAGGAAAACACTGGTCGATCTGGAAGAAGATGCAGGAGTGGTCTGAGAGACCAACATCTGTGACCAGGATGTTTGAAATATTTAGATCTTTGGTTATAACCAGATCACGAGTGTCCTTTCACTTGCTGGATGAGTCCATAGCTTTCCAGGAGATGTGCTCATTCAATAGCACCACTGTCCATGGGGTTGTCCGTATGAAGGTTTTAAGTCACCGACTACGGCGATGAGTATGGAGTCAAAATAAATGCAGATGATTGACAATCATTCAGAAAAATCATCATGAAATGTTGCTGAATACTTTGGTGGTCTGTAGATAGTTAGGAACTGAAATGTAACTGAACAGCCAGATATTCAAAAGAGGGAAATTATTCCATTGAAATGTTCTTAAAAATAAAACTATTATTAAACAAAGTGGCAACTCCACCCCCTTTCCTGTGTGCTCTGTTCTCACCTATGGTTCTTCTCACCCATGAAACTGAAGTTCGGAGGGGCTGTTTCAATGAGAACAGCTCCACTGTTGTCGTCATCTAGCCAGGTTTCAGTTACAACATAAAGTTAAGGCTGTGGTTGATAATACAATCATTCATTATAAGTGACTTGCCTGCCAGGGACCTGATATGAGGAACAGCCAGGTTCAATGAGCTTACTTGAGATGAGTCTGGATTTATGGAAACAGGTATGAGGTTCGCACAATGTCTGTGTGACAGTGTGCAGCTGTGTGTAGTCTCCAGCAGGGGGAGCCTCTCACCTCTGACAGCGTTGCTTGTTTTTTGTCCTCTCTACACTTCCGGGTGAGCGGATGTAAATAGAAGGACGTTCCGCCTGTGGAGCAGCAGCAGTCAGAAACATGACCCAACTGGAGCTGCTCAACGTGTTTCTGAACGACAGGCTGACCGCGGCCGCTGAGGAGATTTTCCGTGCCGTTAAGAACACGGTGGCGGAGTACCAGGGCGAGCTGCTGCGCTCCAGGGAGGAGAACGAGCGGCTGAAGCGGCTCCTGAATGTGGCCGTGCAGAGGCTCCTCCAGCAGCCCGGTGAGAAGCGCTGTCAGCCGGCATGTCAAACCTCCTTGGCTTCCTTCGATATGTTCTCTGCGGGGCTCCGCTCATAGGTGGTGCGGGTGGTTGGAGCTATCCCTGGGGCGCTTAGGCTCTGTAAAACATTAGCTACATGTTATGCTTTGTATTTCATTGACACTGATACTGAAAAATAAATAAAACTGATGCAGAAAACAAACAACAATAGCAAAAAGTGTGTGTGTGTTTATACCACGATAGAACTTACACAAATTGATCAGAACAAATATGGAGATTATATCTATATGTATTATTTCTACAATTATCTGTACATGCGTTCCATAGATGCACACGATGCAACAATATCTTGTCTATTATATAGTGTTCAGTACTGTCAGTCCTGCTCAACCCTTCATGCACATTTGTAAACAAAGCGACCTCTTTTAATATCTGCACAGCTTTCCACTTTTCATAACAATTCTGCACATATTTAATAAAAACATTCCGAGTATTTGATCATATTATACTGCACGTAGTTTTTTGGTATAGCTTTATTTCATGTAAATATTTCCCTATTTGTTCACGTTATAATATTATCATTTTGAATAGTTTTTTTTCTTTTGTCGTTTTTCTTACAATTTATCTTTTACTGTGTTTATATATGCAAAGCAAATTCTTCATCTGTGTAAACCTACTTGGAAATACACCTGTTTCTTATTCTGATTTCTGACTACTAATCAGTACATCTTAGAGCATTCTGAATAAAGTATGAGTACCTTGTACTTCGTCGTCAGCAGGGCAACCCTTCAAAAGTCACAGCACCGCAGTATGTTTATGCAAATACCCCTAGCATGACCGTGATTTTTGTAATCTTTCAGAACCTCACTCGGCGCAGCCCCCAGGCGATGAGCAGCCCTGTGAGTCTGAGTGGATTAGCAGTGTGGAGCCTCTGCCACAAATCAAAGAAGAACCAAACCTGGGAAACTTTCAGACGGATTGTTGTTCACAAGAGGCAAGCGACTCTGAGGCAGGGAACTGTAGTCAGGAGGAGCCTCTCCAGAGGACACATCCTCCAGCAACCCAAAGTGTGTGTAGCAGACAAAGTGTCTCCCCACCTCCACTAACATCCCAGGAAATGAAGGCAGAGAGGGAGAAAGAGGACAGCAGGACACAGCAGCCAGCCAACAGCTTACCCCCCCCCAGGACTGTCCACTGCAGGGTGGCTCAGAGCCTTTCTGCAGCAAAGAGTCACCGGGCTGAGAGGGCAGAGCAGCAGGTGAGAGGGTTGCTCCGCTCCAATGGAAAACAGAGCATGCACATAATGCAGATCAAGAATGTCAGATCCCTGAAGCCGCCCCCGCCCCGCTCCTCTCTCTCCAGCCAGAGCCTCCAGAGGTGGCACAGCTGTAAAGAGTGTGGGAAGGGCTTCAGCTTCGCCTGCCAGCTGGAGGTCCACATGCGCTGGCACACCAAGGAGAAGCCGTACAGCTGCGCAGTGTGCCGCAAGAGCTTCACCACGGTCAGCATGCTGAAGAGGCACCACCGCATCCACACCGGGGAGAAGCCCTTCCGCTGCCATGTCTGCGGGAAGTGCTTCAACCAGTCGGCGCACCTCAACACACACTTCAGGCTGCACACTAGGGAGAGGGCCGGCTGGAGCCGGGCCCCTCACTCAAAGTAAACAAAGACTCGATACAGAGAGAGGACCAGACTTCTGTAAACTTTAAGATGTTCCAACAGTGTAAAATTGTTTTAGCCATGAGCGTCACTTTGTTAGAAAAAGTGGTGGCGACACTTTTTTAAGATGGAAAACAAAAACACTACTGCATTAAACCCCCCGCAGACATACATACATGTACACATACACCCTGATGATTACAATACTTTCTTTTACAACTAGTGCAGTAACTAGGCTGCTGCAAAGCGGAGCAGCGATTGCTTTACTATTCTCTATTCAGTTATTACTGATATTAAACGTGTCGCAGGTCCAAACTGCACCTCTTGGGTTCCCAGGAGCACACACCCAGGAAGAGACGACAGTCCTCCAGATTGTACATGTTCTCTTGTGCAAATAAAGCTTTCTCAAAGAGTACAATTCTTTTTGAGAACTATTTTCAGAACATTTCTAACAAATGATCCTAACGCACAGTGGTGGGGACAACATTGGCCATTCCTAAAGTGGAGGGGACATGCCCCCAGTGCCCCTAGAATAAATGATGCCTATGGTTTGAACAACTTTAAAATGTTCCAACAGTGTTCAATAATTGTGTGACTGTGTGTCCTGTCTGATGTGCAATAAAGTGTGGTATTAAGATTTCCAATCCACTGCACTGGTCAGTATTTAAACTCTGTCTTAGTGATGTTCAAGTCACCAATCAGGTGCTCTTCAAGGAATGGGAAAAGGTCCAGTGAGAGAAAAACTAAAACAATGTCCATCTGAAATGTAATGTCCTTGGTAGCGGTAGGCAGCATGAAATGGTAATCCTGAAATGACAAAATATCAACAAACCGTAGACTATAATCGTCAAAAATATAATGTTGAAAATAATGAAATAGCTAATAAATCTATTAAGTACGACAGCAACCAGTATCAGACCAGGGGGGACAGAGCGTTCTCCACAACAACCTCATGGTGCCATACAACGCACAAAATAATCAATGTGTGAAAAACCAAGGACTTTGTTGTTGAACATTTTCAAGCCGGTTCATGGTGCAGTGTTCAGGAATCAGACAAGGAAGTAAACACGAGCAGAGGCAGGTTTGATATCGGTGAGTAAGGGAAATGAGAGCACCCACCATGTGAATTATATTTTTAAGTTGTACATCTTTGATACAACTGCACATGTGAGAGCGATGAGGAGGAGAGCCCTCCCTGACAGACCCTCAGACACCCTCATGTAACAGCATTAACCATGGCTCTGTTGCTCCACCACAGAGGCTATGCTAGAGGGAAACCTCTAACTTTGATAAATATAATACAAGTGATAATGGAATATGACCTGTAATTAAATAAATTAATTCATGAAAGAAATGAGTTGAGTAACTATCATTTAAGAATTTACAACTTTGGCACACACATTTTAAAAGCTTAAATCACGCTTCTATTTCAATGTTTTTTTTTCAAAAGGTCTATTTCTCAATTTTATAGAGATCGTACTAAGTGATGTGTCCCAACCTAAAAGAATATCAATCCTCCATCTGTCAGTCTTCGAGCGCCAGGGACCAAGCGGTAAGGCCACGCAGGAGTTGTTAAAGAAACTATTGTTTTTTTACACAAAAATGTATAATAACTAGGCCAATAAAAGAGGTCAACAGAAAATAACTCTAACAGATGACACAGCAACTAAACAGGTCATAACTGGAGAAAACGACCTGCCACTTCTTCTTTTTCAAGTTTTACGGCGGTTGGCATCCAGCTTAATGTTGCATTTCTGCCACCTGTCTGAGAAACAGAGGAAAAGAGAAGTGTGAGCAGTGGGTGTTTCTCAATGTCGAGGAAGGATGCTCCAGAGCCACTATTTCAAGTATACTAAATCATCGAGTGCCGATGAAGGCCTGTTCCAATGTCCAGCATACTTGGAATTATACCGAGGCCGGCATACTTCGTAGCGAGAAATTTCGAGGCTGCACATGTGTAGTCTCCGCAGTCTTAAAATCCCCACAATGCTTTGCGCACGGACCAATTTCCAAATCTTTGGCGGAAATCGCGCTCCATTTAAGGCGGGGCCTCGCTTATGACGCACACCTGTTAGCCTGTTCCACAATTCTTAATTTTCCGAGGCTAGGAAGGATTCTTGCCTCGCTTCTGAAGCAAGTGACTCGGAAGATGTGCTACCAAGCAAGCGTCCTTGACATTGAGAAACACCCAGAATACGCCGTGAAGTTGTTTGCGGCCTGCCAGTAAACCTAAAGCAGAAGAGGAAGTGACGTCAGCGGCTTAATTTGCCTAATCCTCCCTCAGGGATTTATTCCAGTGAACGCGATCTGCTAGGAGAGTTACGGGACTAAAGAGTTCGGCGGGACTATAGTATAGGTAGTTATATAAGTGCTGGGAACTAAGTACGGCAAAGTAGGCCTACTTGGTGTAAAAGCGGCTGTTTTTTTTAACTAGTTTTTGGAAAATAGCTCGAAATAAGGTCTGTGTTTGACACACATTGAAGAGACGGATCACGTTTTGTTCTACAACATTAAATACATCAGCAGTGACCCCACTGGTGATGTTTGAAGAGTTTACGTGTCTGAAAAACGATGGTTGTTACCAAGTGGCTGAATAGGACTACAGAAGTTGTCGAGGCCGTTGTACGTCATTACGTCGAACCAGGGCCCTACAGGCCAATCACGCAGGCTGCATGGGGCCCCGCCTTGCGCAGGGGGCCCCGCCCAGAGGGCCTCAGCTGCTGTGCGCAGTTCTCCGCTCAGTTCTCCGCGCACCCCCGGCTGACACGCGAGAGTGAGAGGTGACAAGGGGAGCACGTCTGTAACCCGACACCGTTGCAATGAATTGACATCTGACCAATCACGGCTTTGATACGGCCACTAGTGCAGGTGAAGAGATGTCGGTGAAAAGACAGTTTCAGTCCGGCGCAAGCTAGAGGGAAAAAAAACAAAACTTGAAGAAACTAGAGCATCACTCGAAGGTGGGTTATTGTATGAGTCAAATGTACAACTTGCGAATGTTGTATAAGTCAAATTGCCAATTGCCATATCAGCTGCAATTCACGACATGAAGAAGGCAGTCTCTGCAGAGCACATATAGGCTAATGGAGATGCAGTTATTCCAGCATTCTTTATTTACCATTCATTCAAGTATGTTATGCCTTTTATCTGCTAATGTACAGGAGGAAGAGTGATAGACTGTCTGTCTAGTTGGCTTACATAACAGTTCAAGTTTACAGCCTAAAAAACATGGAACATTTTTCCCCCTTATATTCATTTTTATGTCAATTTGCACATTTCATGGTGATGCTCAGCCTCTCCTCTTAACTCCTAACAGTCATCATCATGTCAACCACAACACAGAGAAATACTGATAGAAATGTGTGTGTAGTTGTTGATACATTGCTGACAGAGGGAACTACGTTTGAACACAGATTTAAGAAATATCAGTTTTTGAGCATGTCATAAGCATGTTTTGTCTTGACTATACAACTATATTATAATAAAATAATATAGTATTTATATTATTGAATTGATTATGATTATTATTATTAGTAGAAGTTGTATATTTCCATTAATTATATTTTAATCTTTTTGAGGCTAGTATTTGGCAGGAAATGCAGACTAATTCACCTGTAAACGCATACTGAACGACATACATGCACAACCATTTACCTCACTGCATAAAAAAGTGTTGATAATAATAATAAACAGGAATTATATTTGAAAAGTAGCCTACTTTGTTTCCAAAACATCTTTTTTTCCACTCCTGTCGGTTGGGGGGGGGGCCTCATCTCACAATGTCGCTTGGGGCCCCAAGTTGGCCAGGGGCGGCCCTGCGTTGAACACGTAAACACTCCCGCTAAATTTGTTTTCCCTGTTCTGCTTGAAAGCAAGTACCTGCCTCCTGCAAACTGTTCCAACAAACACTTCAACTTGTACCATTTACAATCTGTAGTTTTGAATATGGATCTTAAATTGGCGTGACGTTGAAGCAGCGACCCTGCTGTTGTTCCTTTATAGCATAACGTTAGCATTTTGCTTCTGGCGATTAGATTTATGATTCGAAAATTATAAAAGTAGGATAGACATGTGGAGATTATCCGGCTGAACAAAACGTGCATTTATCAAACAGGTTAGTTTCCCACAGATCTTATTTTTTACAATATTCCAAAATCCTATGGAGAAATCCTGTTGCTTTTTTGTCGAGGGAACCCTTGCAGCTTACTTCCGAGTCGACCTACAAAAATACGTCATCCCTGCACCACTCTAGGCTAGGCCAGAGCCCTAGAGATACTAACGGCCCGTCCACACAGCAGCGTGCGCTGACGCTTGCCGGCGGGCGTGTCTGAAACTCGACCAACAACCAATCACATCAATCTCCCGCCCCTGACACACAAGCAGCGGTTTGATTGGCTAGAGCTTGTACTGGCATATGATTCGATTGGCTGACACCTCGCTGAGGCGTCAAAAGTTGAACATTGCTCAACTTTTGCAGCGAGCCACGCCAGCTACGCTCCACGTCACTTCCCACGATGCATTTCGGCTAAAAGTGACGTCAACGCACGCCGCTGTGTGGACGGGCCGTAAGAGTTACGACACTCCCATAGACCTCCGTTGTAAAAAATGGCGGCGCCTACTTCCGGGGTATGGACATCGAAACAGTTCAAAATATTGTCATTTGGGCGTTGGACCTCATTCACTTTACGGCGCGTCGATTAGTTCCAGAGGTAAGTTGCTGAAATATCGAACTCTTTTGAATTGTCAACTGTCTATATTGTATCAGAGGCCCTTTATGATGCTTATACTGGTCTTCATTTGTATATGCACAGCGTCATTATCTATATTTTATCTTGGTTGTTACAACCAATTGTGCTAGCATTGCCTGCTAGTTAGCTAGCGCGACTTCGTCAGCTTTGAAGGTAAGATTTCAGTAATGAATCGCTAGCAGCTTATATATCAATGATGCTGGGTAACTAACAAGCAGGATTTAGATTGATTATGTGTTTTTATTGTTATTTTGGTTTTTATCTGCTGAACCTGACCGTGTCAGCCATCCTTAGTCGGCTTTTTCTGTATGATATGACTTAAAGAGCCTGTGACAGCATCCCAACAACTGTTGTGCAATGAAATATTGGGCTACTAGTCATCTCGAACCGTCAGTTTAAAAAAGAAAAAGCGATACCGTTCCGTTAAATATCAATAATTTCGATCATCGCGGGGAAATTCCTTCGATTCATTTTGAAGTTTTGGGGGAAGCCGGAAGTGACGTCAATGCGGGAACGCTTCTCTGTGCGGCGAGAGAGCCAAACACGGACAAAGTGTGTTTTCATGCGTAGAAATGCTGAATTACTGAGTTTAGGCACGTTAATAACGTTTTAATGAAGTTGACTATACAGTATATTCATATGTGTCAGTGCTTTCATGTCAATTCGGCGACATAAACATAAATGATCGTGGTGAAGATGATGATTACATTAGGATTAAAAATCGGAGCTGCTGAATTTCCTCCCGTCGGATGTGATATAAAAACAAATCGATTATTTTTGTAGTTGTAAACTCAAGTGGATGAAACTACATGTATTAGTGCTTTCATGTCAATGCGGCGAACATATAATACATTAAATGATCGTGAGGATGATGATTACAAATCGTTTGTTTGTGCCGGTCTGCATTTCCTGATGAGAAAACAAACTGATGCTTTTTGTAGTTGTAGTACACCAACATGGATTATTAAACGTGTTTTTTTTACCACAATGTTGGGGAAATTAATGGATAAAATGCACGGATTATTATTATTATTCCCACTCCGATCGGGACACTAGGTCCACCGTTTCCCCGCAGCGAGGCTCCCCGCGTTGACAGTTTACGTGGGCTGGGTGCAGTGGCGGACTGGTCATCGGGACGAATCCCGATGGGCCGGTACCGAAGTGGGCCGGTCGGATAAGTAACTAGCACATCCCCCATAGGCGGCGCGTGAGGCTCAGGTTTGAGAAGGCTAAATAACTTTTTTTACTTGACGCTGCCCGCCTCCGGCGTCTATAGAAAATAGATCAACTCAGTGTGCGGAGTTTAAATCTCTCAAGTCATATTACAGGATAAAGGAAATACAGTTTAAACTGCCGTATGCAGAGAAGACGCCGACGTGTCGCACTTATCATTCATATTACATCATCAATCAGATCATCGATCATATAATATCATAATATATCATATTTCCTTATCTGAGTCAGCTGAGCCGTATCTGGCCGTGCAACACTCACAGTGTCACAGACTGTATGCAGAAGTATTATTTAACACATTATGTTGACGAAACACTCGAGACAAATGTAATTAAAGTCAGATCCACTCGTGTCTTAGACGTGAACACGCTCTCAGCTGGAGAGAGAAACCCTGGCTTGATTTACCGAGTTGATAACCAGCGTCGTAGGACCGCTTAGCGAGATCTCGTGTGTTAGTTTGTTGTTGTTAGTTTGTTTGTTACTCAAACATATCCAGTGTCTGTTGAACTGGCTTCGTAGTACAGGGCACAGGTGGCTAGCAGCGCTAAGGTCAAAGACACAGACATTATACATTATATTTGTATTTTACCAGGATGCAGTGACACAAATATTTACATATTTACATTTACTATCTACAGCACCCGCCGCCCCTGACATCCCCACTCCCCCCGTTGACAATTTACTAGCGGTACCGAAGTGGGCCGGTCGAGAGTCCCGGGATGATGTTTAGTCCCAGTCCCACTGGCTACATGACCGTATGATCGCCCATATTGACGCACCTCATTCCTAAACTTCTAACAGATACAACATAAACCGATCCTTCAGCCTCATGAGCTCTCAGACACGTTCAACATGAACCTGTCATCGCTGTCTGAGCTTGCTGCTGTGTGCGCCGTCGTGCGTTTACATCTGACTGTATATATATAAAGGTTTACATGCAGAAACTGGGATCCTGAACGGTGCAGCTGGAGCGCTGTGCCCGCAATGACGTCACCCATCATTTGGCGGGACTTGAAGGATCCCCGAGAAGATCCAGAAAATGGTCAACATTGAAGGGCAGATTATGGTTATCAAAGTACAAATATCCAAAATCAGTTCAGTAACGGTTTTCAAGGGGACAATATTTACTCAAATTGATGGGTTTGGATGATGGGGGAAACTCGTGTCACAGGCTCTTTAACTGCTAGCACTAGTAGAAATGAGGTGGCGTCTGTGATAAATATTTCATTGCATTTTGGGATATACTAACATTTCATTATGTGACATGTTGACTGTACTTAGTTTTTTTTTGTACTGTTCCGTGTTAACTTATCTGTACTGTACAACTAGCGCTACTTTTTAATGCTTGATGGCATGCTAGGATAGATTCCTTTGTGTTGTAATATACACACTAATTTAATGATTGTTCTTCAAAGGTATTATTCAGTCTTAAAAATATAATAGCCTACTGAATAGGCTACTCTACAGCAGTGAATGAAGGATGAGCCTAAAACATGGTCATGCATCCAAAATGTTTATTTTTAACAAAATAAACACTTTAAAAAAAATAATTAGCACTTTTTTTTATTCAGCCTCATATGTCAGCCTCATATGGCTGCTGCTGCTGCTGCTGCTGCTGCTGCTGGCAGAGGCTGCTGCTGCTGAAGGAGGGGGCTGCTGCTGAAGGAAGAGGAGGCTGGAGGCTGCTGACGGAGGACTGGGAATGGAGATGCCAAGTACATCGATGGCAACGAGTAAGGTGTTTGGCAGTGGCCTAGATGTGCAGAGGTCTGTTGGGTCTTCTTTGCCTTCTTACTCTGACTCTTGCTGCCAAGATACCCTTTATGTTTATCCTTCCTCTCAGCCCTGATGCACTTTGATGCAATCCTTAACCTCAGCCTGATGTATGTTGAGAGGATTTTTTTCTTCAGGTCATGGCATGAGGGCAGGTTGCTGTCCAGAAACATGGCTTCTTGTTCCAGCTGTGACACTGCATTTGAGGACTCCATGAGGGAATCGCTCGTCCTCACACGGAACAGCTGCTCCACGTTCTGAACAAGGGTGAAAACCTCATCTGATGGACGGTAAAGTGCACCCCTTTTAAATTATCTTAATACCAGCAGACCAGCTCTCTCATTTATATCCTGTAGTGCCACAACAGAACCTTAGTTGTATTGCTTTTTTCACGGTGTCTTTCCCCCACCGTATCCCACCTTTTTTTGATTGCCCAAGTGCTCTAATTTGGTCTGTGTTGAAGATTTTTTGAAACTTTAGATTAATCAAATTGTGTTTTATTTTTAATGCCGAATGAATCCTCTTCTGGTTTCCCAGAGCCCTCTCGGCTCTCTTTCTTAGTCATCTCTCCCTTCTCAGTTGCCTCATTAGATCCTCCACGTGAGCCCGGTCACAACTGGCCTTTGGCAGTCTGGTCCCTGGAGCACCTGACCCTGGCAAACTGGCCTCTTCATAGCTGACCCCTGACTGACTGGCCCCTGGCACACTGATCTCTGGTAAGATGGCCTCTTGATTGTCGGCCCCTGACATACTGGCCCCTGGCAGTCTGCTGACACCTGTCTCACTCTCTCTGTCTGTGATGTCCCTTTCATTCCCTTGGAACTCCACCTCAATATCTCCCTGAATCTCTGTAACAATAACAAGGCAATGGCTGTTATATGTGTATGCTGCCTTTACATGTGCACCTATTGTCATGTAAGGGTACTACACTCCTATAGTGACATTCATCTAAGTTCGTCTATTGGCAATGTTACAGTATGAAGAAATCTGTAGATGATCTACATGTGGTATATGAGTCTTCAGAGAATCCCTGAACCCTGGTAGCTTTGAAGCTGTATAATCTGAAGGTTGCATTAGGAGTGTCGTCTATCCTTGAATGATATAACATGGGAAACATTGTTAGCTTCATATATCATACCAATGTCTGATGTGCAGTAATAGGTGTGGTCATTATTCCTGACAGCTGGAGGCATACTCCTTGACGTGAATGTTCTCCTTTTCGGTTTAGGCCGATGTATAAATACTGTTGGAACAGCATCTGGCCTCAACCTCAAATTTCCTCCTGATTTGTTGCCAATATATTGGTCGTCTTCAAAGTGTACCTGTGGGTAGGTAGGTTTGATCAGTTTCCCCTGCACACTTCAAATGTCATTGAAGAGTCATAATTCTCTACACTTGGAAATATGATGCCCTTTAAAATGTTAACAAGTCATGTCACCTCTGTGAACATTACTTACATGACAGAGTGTTCTGCTGTTGTTGTCCTCTGTCAGACACAGGTTTTGTCTGTTGACCAGACTACGTCCTTAGGGGAGCCATACATCCGGAACCCCTTCTCGGATCGATTAGAGCACCCAAATGCTATGTATGACAACTGATCTATTAAAATGCAATATAAACGAAAGTGCCATAATATTTATTGTGCAAACATTTTAACATGAATATTGCTATGTCCTCTGTTCAGTCTGCTCCCAACTGTATTCTCTCCCCTTATTCACCACTGTTCCTATTCTTGCTCTGCCTTTTAGGGCCCAGGAAACCGATGAAGAGGATGTCCCTTTCACAAAGGAACCTTCTTGTTTTTTTCAAAATGGTTAGGCCCCTGGATGCCCTAGACTAGAGTTCTGTATTGCTTTTTTGTAAATAGTTGTTTGTAAATATTTTTAAAATGCCCCCCCCCACCCACAATTGTTGTCCGCACAATTATGCTTGTGCGAACAACAATTGTGGGTGGGTGCTTATTGTGCTGCAAACGTTGAAGGACCTGAGTCTCCTGAGGAAAGACAGGTGAAAGGTGAGGAGAGGTCATGGCTTGGAAGCTTTTATATCCTGTGGTGTCTCAACAGAACTTAATATGAATTGCTTTATTGTCTCGTCGCTGGATCACCTCCCCCTGGCAAAGTGGCCTCGTCATTTTAATTTGTATTGTTGACAAACCTGTTTGTGTTGCTCTGTTGAACCGGTTCAACAGGAGCTTCTGTAAATAGTTTTGTAAATAGTTTGAATATTTATCATAGTAATCATTTTCAGTCTCCCACTCTCAATTTAATTTATCGTTTCTTTGCCCCACCATATATTTTGTTGTCCAAGGGCACTAAATTGGTCTGTGTTGAAGATTGTTTTACACTTTAGATTAATCAAAATTGTGTTTTTTGGCTGAATTAATCTTTTTCTGTTGAACCCTAACCCTCTTTGTTCTCCTTCTCTTTCATTTGACTTTGTTTTGTTCCAACACACATCACTTTTTCCATACACTGTTCTTAATAAGTAATAGGCTACCAAGCTTTCCGTTGTCACCCTGCCTCTCCAAATGCAAAACTGTCAATAAAAAGTATGCAATAATTCTGAAAAAGTACTTGGGTGTGTGTGTTTTTTCAATATATATATTTACCATTCAATAACGCAATGCTGCTGTCTGTCTGTCCCATAGAGGAACATGACAGCGCAGCGCAACTATACTACGGACGTGACTGCCCTGGCAGTGACAGCAACATAGCCTGCTTGTGCTGCCACACTTTCCCCTCAAAATATCGTTAAATAATGAAACTTGTAAATATTGCCAATCCATACAAAGTGTAACCACATCATGTAAATATGAAAGCAATCTTTAAAAAATAACAGCGTTGGTTTAATCTATGACTATTTTGACCATGTTTGTGCTGTTTTTGCCATAGAGAAGCATTGCCACGGAAGTGCGTTTTGAACTATCCCGGCATACATAAACCACGTGACCGGCTGGCGGCGACATCAAAGAGTGTCGTAACTCTTATCTCTCTATGGCTCTGGGCTAGGCTACACATTTATCAGAACAATTTCCTCTAATCAACGTGCCAGTTTGATATAGCATGTTTTCATTATCTTCTTTTAAATCAATCTGATTTAATGAGACATTTCAGCACATATTTTTAAGTGTGTCTCATTCCACAACGTAGACTAATTTCCAGTGTGTGTATGTATTCATTGTGCAACTTAACCCTGTTGTTCATGTTTTACAGGTTTGATAGACTTTCCACTGTTGCCAAACTTGTGTTAGTCCTGCCACACTCAAATGCTGACGCAGAGCGAGTGTTTTCTGTGGTGGGACTAAACAAAACAAAAACAAGACACTGTCGTCTCTCATGACGACAAAGATGGCAGACTTGGAGCCATGCTTTAAGTGGGAGCCAAATCAACCCAATCCATGCTAAAGGCTGCAAAATCTGCCACCAGCAGACAGAGCCAGATCTCAATATAGGTGTATGGAAACGACCTCTAATTTATTCAAGTTAATCCCTGTCAAGTTATGTATGTAAATGTTTTTATGTAAATAGTTGGTACATGTTCAATACATTTTGTAACGCTGTCCACATGAAAGTTTATTTTCCAAACATTATGAATAACTTTTAAAATAGGATGTTTTGAGGTAGGTACATTTATCCATTATTAAATTGCCTGAAACAATGGTGGGTTGACTTGACACACACTTAATTGGCAGCATTTCTTTATGTAAAGCATTTCATAGTTGGGTCATTCTACAGAAAAGGTGGAAGTACTGTCACTTACTTTTGCAGACACCAAAATACATGACGTTGACCTAATACATACTCACATTCATTATATATGTTTAATAAATAGAGATTGTCTTTGCAATGGTACTAAATAAAAAAATTAAAAAAATTGTTTTATACATAAATTGCTATTTATTTAAAATGTCAAGTTCAAGGAACTGCCTTGTCACTTTGATCATACATGGAAGTGGAGCCTATAGTTATAATTACATTTTTTTTTTTTCAATAAATAAATCTCATTCATATTATTTACATAACATTACCAGCATTAAATATAACACTGAAATGGTAAAAAAAACGCAAATTATTAATAATAATATCCAATAAATGTCAGTCACCCAAAATTACGTCATTGGTGTTACTGCTACACAAAACGCTTTTATTTTGAAATAATGTACTGTCTCTGAAGTGCCTCCTGTAACAAGAGATCATTTGAGGCAGAGCAGTGGACAAAGACATAAGGAAAGTCAGATACTTCTTACTTTGTTTGTTAAAAGGTGTCATTTTATCTTCAAATGTTACATGCGTCTTTCAAGTCTGTCATTAGTGTTACTCATTGCATAGCCCTAGGGGTGAACATTTGAATGGGAAAATGTATTGTATTGAAGAGTTAAGAGTCTGACACATTGCAGCCATTTTGTTAAAATGGTAGTGTTTTCTCCAAATTGTCACTGGTGTTACTCTTCTTCCTGCTATGGTAACACGTAACAACAGTGACATTCCTATGTAAATAAGCATTGTATAATGTATACAAATAATAAAAATACTTTAAGCTCTACTTGTTGTGGATTCATCAAGTTAAGAGTTAGTTATTGCTCTTCAACAGGTGTTAGATGTGTTTAAAAGGAATATATTTCAGCAGACTTGTATCACCCAGATTCCACCTTTTCTGTAGAATGACTCAGCAGCTTCTCAAATGTGAAGATTTGCTGCTTCACCATTTACATATTTTGTATTTCTTTTTAATATTTTAGAGCTTTATTTCTGCCACGAGTGCTTTTACTCCCAATACTTTGAGTACATTTTCGGATTTTACCTAAATATTTTGACTTGAACTTCTCAATGCAGGATTTTTACAGTGTATTAATGCTTTTACTGTAAGTAAAGGATCTGAATATCCACCTCTGCAACTGGGATTTGGTAGCCTACTAAGTCTATTTGCATCAGAAATGGTACAACTATAATGTTCAACTTTAGTTTTATGATCAAAGTATTATTGGATATTATTATATATTCTCCACCTCCCCTGGTTACGTGTGCAGCGTGTCCACGCGCTGACACAACCGGGGATTGGCACCTGCGGAGCAGCGCGAGAGCAGCTGGAGGAGGGGGGAGTGCACAGAGTCCACCAGAGAGGGGAGAGGAGAGACCTGCACCGCAGTGACGGGAACACGGAGTCAGACCTCCGGTACCGACAGCACCGAGGAGGAGGGGACAGTTCTGATGCCGCTGCGGAGGTGACGGAGCCGGTAGCACCAGAGGAGTGGAGCGGCTCAGGTAAACGGAACTACTTTCTGCTGTAGTCCCAGCACACTGACGCATCGTGTGGTGTCCCGGTTCCGGCGGGGCTAGACCCGGGTGGTGATGAAAACAGAAGGTGTTGAACATGACATGCTGCTCCGGTCCCGTCTAGGAGGGTCGGAACGATGTATAGTCCAGTCTCAATGCAGTGTTTTCCCACTCCCGGTGCACGCGGGCCCCCGCCTCTCTCTGCGCATCTTCTGGATGATGCTGCTGTTTCGTGGGATTTTTTGCTGCTCTGCGCAAATCGCAAATAAAGGTACCAAAGTGTGGGGCAGTGAGCGGGCCGGCCTGCCGTCTGCACCTGCAGAGGCCCGGCTGGGAGTGGGCTGTCTGAGGGGAAGTGTCATTGAGAGGACGGGCGGACGGGGACATTTAAAGGGCTGTAAGTTGTCTGGTTGTTGGGTTAGGCCCCGGGCTGGGTGAGTCAGTCTGCCTCGGAGCTGGAAGTGGACCAGAAGTGGATCAGAGCTCTTCTCAATGTGAGGGAGACTGCTCGACTAAACACTCAGAGTCCCTTTTACAGTGTCCTCTAACAGAATAGACAGAAAGTCTGTTCCTGCAGTATTATAATAAGTCTGCGTTGTTGTGCTACAGAACGTCACATGTGACCTTGTACTTTATGGCATTTATCTCAAAACCAGTTATATATTATTTCTATAATATTCCCACACAGCCTGTCTGCACTCAGTAGCATGTTTATAAGCATGATTACTATAGTTATTGGTAATATTGCATGTCAGCAGTGTGTTTCAGTCATTCCTGAGCTCATGGTGACCTGAAGGATGTGACAATGGGGTTTCCTCTCTTCTAACTGTTTTCATTGACTAATACCATGTTTTAGTTTGTTAGTGTGTATTATTATTGAGCGGTGTGCATAATGTTTCATGCATTGGATTGATCTCCTGGAAACTATTGAGTTATATCTGTCTTCGTCATTAGGCTATGGATCCAAAGGTTCCATGCCACTCTATAATAGCCTACTACTCAATTACAAGGAAAAGTCAGTCATTTACAATGTCGGTAAAGCACAAGTGAAGTAGTCCAGAAGTGTAATCAGTCATTAAGTTACTCAAGATGTATCCAATGTACACTGTAGTATATATCGGATTATGGTTTCTGATTGGTTAACTCAAGAGGACTTTGGATGTTGAGGTGGAGCTACATGTAGCTGCCTTTGTCCAGGTGGGTAGTACTTCAGTATGATGATCATCATCATCTTAATACATTTTTGGAGATTTAATAATAATACATAACATTTATGAAGAGCTTAATCATTCTTAATGTCTTGCGTGTCGTGAATGGGTTGATACAGTAAGATTCTGTCTGTGGTGTTGAACTGTGACTTCCTATGACCTATCACACTTATAGGACTCTGATCTTCCTAGTGTGCTGTATAGGCTGTTCTGTAGTGCTTTGCTGGGGCTGAAAGGTATAGAAAGGTTTGCATATTGACCCGTGTAATCAGAGCCGAATGCATGCAGCCAGCCATGCAGAGAGGAAGGCGGTGTGAGCTAATGTGAAGACTTTCAAACATAAAGCCTGAGAGACAAGGTGGGACACACAAGTACGTTGCATTCATTTTGAACAAGGAGCTGTCCCTGGGGAGTGTGCCTAGCTGACCAATCAGAGCTCTGAGAAGTCCGCTTTCAAACTTCATCATTTCAAAGTGTTCAATCATTAATGTTGAATCATGTATCTAGAATATAAAAGTTATACAGGGACATTATTTAATTGAGCTTAGAAATGCAAATATTGAGTTTTATCTTTCAATGTAGCACTTTTTATTCAAAATATAAAGAATGTCATAAAGGGAGTGTCTGAACCCAGACCCTCCCAGAAAGAGGCCGGGACAGAAGCAACTATGTGTTAGTGTGTTTTTAAGGATACCTTTATTGGTGAAATAATGAATGATGACAAATAAGAAGGACGACGTAAAGAATATATTTTTTAAAAGAGACACGCATGTAAATAAGAAACGCTAACTTGGTCTCAATGACCATCTAAAAGTATTCTAGGTTGCTAAATCCAAATAAATGAACACAACTCTTACACGAACACAACATGTTTTCAAGTCGTGGTAAAACATCATTTTGAATGAAAGCTGAATGGGTGTCACACGTTGATCTCCGATTCACGGAATTCACTGACTAACGCGTGCACAGGCACCTCTGCCATAGTCAGACCACACTACTTTTTCATTTTCATGTATTCACAAGTTCAAATACAGGTACAGTCATGAGACACGATAGAGGCATGTGAAATGGGACAGCCCAATAAGCCGTAGCAAGCACACAATCAAAACACAACATATTACATTCAGTGTATTCTATCTCTGACGTGTACATTTAAGTTCTTTTTAAAGATAGACAAAGATGTAGATATTTTTATAGTGTTATCAATGTCATCCCTCACTTGAGGACCTCTGCAGGCCACACTAAGCTGGTACATCATTAGAAATGCTTATCCTTGTCTATATGTATGCGAGGGTAGATGAGTACGGATCAGCTCATAGTCTGACGTCGAGCATATTTTCTACGTTGCACATTGAACAGGCGCTGTTGCTGCCCCACAGATAATTGAGTGCCCACCTGTTTACCTGTGTAACAATAAGTTGACAAGAAGTACCTGAATGCACCATTAGAGTATATATCTGTCAGGTAGACTGTCCTATTGGGGAGGAAACCTCGCTCTTCATGACTGAGGATCTAGTTCCTGAATGAGGACGCAGCTAACATGTCGATGTCTTCTTTCTGATGACAGAAATAGACGGTGATGCTTTTTGCTTTTCACTATGTATATTTCAAACCATAGTCAAAAGATGGCGGGGAGACAGGCGCCTGGGACTTGCAGATCTAGATCCAGCAGAGCATGCCCTGCTTCTGAATGGAATATGTTATTTCCACTATGAATTAAAGATGTCGGGTTGGTCAGAACCTCTTCCATGTTGCCGTGACCTGGAGGCCCTCTCTGGTGGGCCCCGGAGAGCAGCCGTGTTTATGGGGGGTTCTGTACTGAATGTGATCTGGTAGGTTATGAAGAAAGATGAACACGGCAACAAACCCATAACAACGTGCCACATGTGTATATGTTCTGAAATCTGACCCCAGGGCGTCAGGTGTCAGCGCTTTCACTGACTTCCTTTGATGGACGAGAGGGGGGGAGCAGAGAGACGTGCGTGCGAGACAACACCATGGACACACACTCACATAGGCTTTCTAAATGAGCTGTTGGCTATGCATCGGCAACGTCTGCTTGGGAACTTCTATGATGTCCAATTTCTTTCAAAGGCATCCGTGTTTATGCCTGTTCCCCTCATCACTTTCCAAGCATGTTAATGTTGCCCTTCGTAGTCCTGAAGGGATCATGGTAAGTAGGGAGTCAACAATATAAGAAAGGTCTGGAAAGAGAACTTAAACTCTCACTGATTACTGCAAAAGGGTCCTGATTGTCTTTCTGTCTGTTGAGGAAGGTTTATCAAATTAACCCTGTTAGAGGATCTGATGAGCACTCTGTCTGAGGCCTTCAGAGGAGCCATGGAACACATGATGACACTCAAGACATTCTGTGTGCTGCTGTGGATTTATGTCAATACAAGAAGGCTCGGTGGTGTAAAGTAACTAAGTACATTTACTCAAGTACTGTACGCTTTTAAGGGACTTGTGTATTTCCACTTTTTGTACATCGACCCCACTACAATTCAGGTAATTCATTTATCGTATACCTTTAGTTACTTTTGATTTGACTTTAGATTTGATTAATGATGTGAAATATAATCTAAATACACCTAAATAAGACTTTAGTCTGGAGTAAATTCACAAGCTACCCTGCAGTATACAAAGGAATTAAAATTAGCTTCAGCTTTACCAGCTGTGATAACACTTTAATGCATCAATAATTTAATGCATCAATAATTATAATGTAATATATATAATTCTAAAATGGGTCAATCTGATTTTTTTTAATATATTTTATTTATATTATGTATAAATATACACAAACACAACAGATACCATGTGATAAACCGTGCAGGAGGAGGCAGAATACAAACTGGGCTTCTTTGGAGTAAGCATCTGAATTTGAGGTCAGTACTCTTTGAAGGGAAGCATGGAAGCTATCAAATAAGAAGCCATAATCCTTTAATCATTTCCGTTAAGCTTCTTTCTGAAAACCCTGGGCTCTGCTGGAAGTGCTTTGATGAAATAATGCTGCACTTCAGGTCTCTGACCAGCAGATGTCAGTGTTGGATCACACAAGACATGTTTCCTTCATGCTCTCAGAGACATTCACTGAGTGTGTGAGGAATATGTGTTCACACAGAACATTACACATTGAGTTACAGATGGAGTCTTTAAGCATCCTTTCATTTAATATTTAGCATACTTCATCACTATCAAACATTACATATAACCATCCAATCGGTTTTAGCAGACAGGAAATGCCTATGTATTCTTAGGTGTGCGGGTGAAGTACATTAAGAACAATCATAACAAAGCTCCACATCTTGCCCCAGCCGAGACTTCTAGAAAATGATCTCCATATATCTCCTTGATATAAAAAGTCAGAGAGCAAACTGTTTATTCAGGTTGTGGCTAAATAAGTATTTTGTGTGCACTACTGTACATGTTGCTATGATTTAAACAGCTCAGGGTCATTCCTTCAGATGAGCTGTGTGACATAAGGGTTACTGTTGATGCCGTCTCAGAGGCTGCTCTATTCTGACCAGAAAACATACTGGATACACCAATACAAGGGAGTGAGACATCGGTTAGAATACATCTGAGCCTTGAGAAACCCTTATGAATCAAAGCGCGGTATAAAGAGTGCACACACTACGCAGCAGCAGCAGGCAGCAGGCCATGTGGCGGCTTCCCAGAGAACCTCTACCCTGGCTGCCTTTTGGTTAAATGGAGCAGCCCGTGCAGATGGGATGTGGCCAAGCCAAGTGGATTGTGGGAAAGATGGGTAACTTAAGTCTGCATTAGGGAAGCCTGCTGGCTTCACTGTATTCACCTGGCATGGTGTGCCTGTCTAGGTGCATGCAGGGATCAGAACCATCGCTCTCCTGGGGTAGTGTGGGCTTTAATACTCCACCTGAACCCAGGGGCGCCGCCAGGGCCCCATGAAAAGATATCACATTGGTTATTTAATTTTTTTTTCTTTATGTTCTAAAATAGTTTGGGCCCCTGTCAGTCACGGGCCCTTAGAATCGTCCTAACCTTTCACCCCCTTACGGCGCCCCTGCCTGAACCTCAGGTCAGCATCCGGTCTGACTGTGTGAGGGACTCAGGAGGACTGCCCTGCTCAACAGCGTGTCGTGTTGTCCATCCATCTTCCAGGGCCTCATTGACTGGGTTTTCTTTGGAAGTTTTTCCTTGTACGATGTGAGGGTCTAAGGACAGAGGGTCTAAGGACAGAGGGTCTAAGGACAGAGGGTCTAAGGACAGAGGGTGTCGTATTGTCATACTGATATTCTGTACACACTGTGAAGACCACTGAGACAAATGTAACATTTGTGATATTGGGCTATATAAATAAACATTGATTGATTGATTGATTGATTGATTGATTGATTGATTGATTGATTGATTGATTGATTGATTGATTGATACCCCTATGATATGATACAGGATGCACTAATTCAATGGTAGTTGTGTTTTTTTTAATTCTGTATATTTGAGATTTTAATTGTATTCTGGCGAAAACATTTGATACCCTAAGCTAGAGGGTCAGTAGGGTGCCGGTAAGAGGTTACATATGCAATCTATTCGCATTCAAATGTCTAAAAATGACTAGCCCTAATTTGTATATCTTTCTGAGTGGGGTACTATTCACACCCAGAGAGAGCTGTAACTTTATTCAAAGGAACGGTGTGTTTCATCTGGTGTCATCATATCCCCTGTGGGCATGAGTCAGGTTGTGTGCCAGAAGCTGTCATGCATTTGAAGTTTGAAGTAACTTTTTCACCAAGCACTGTTGAGATGTTGGTGTATTTAACTATATATATTTTTAAACTTGAGTTATTAGACGGCTGGATCTTAAGTAATCAGAGTCGCAGGCTAAGCTAATGATAGCCTTTAGCTCGTAGCCCGATTGTTTACGTAAAACTCCCTATACAGTGTTTCACTGGTTTAACATACTAAGTCTGTTTGGTTTGGAGATGAGAAGAGCTCTTAGGATAACTCAGCTGACAGTTTAATCCTCCTGCACCGTGGGATCTTACGCTATCAGAGAAACAAGCTAAGCAGACATTGGCAGGACGTCTGTCGTCTGTCAACCACAGCGCAGAGACACTGATTTGAAATGGGAAACTGCTTAATTCATCAGTGGGTCTGTTAGTTTTGGAGAGGCAAAGACATCTACAGAAAGAGTGATCTCTTTTTGTCTCTTTGGTTATGGCTGCATGGAAATCATTCCACTCTACTATCGTCCTTCAATGGAAAACCTTTTCTCCCTCCCATCTTCCATCTGTCTGCAGCTTCTCTCAGGTTACCTGAGCTGTGCATTCAAGTGTCCATCGCTTTATGCTTTTCAGCAGCTTCTGTTTTGATAGGCCTCTCAGGAGCTGCTGTTCCTTGAGAGCGCATGGAGGGAAGAGAGGAGCGGCAGGATAGAAGATGGATGGTAGAGAGGAGTGAGACAGGAAAAAGAGAGGCACATACTAAGATGGAGGGAGGAAAATAGAACAGTGAGCGTCTGGCTAAAGGGCGATGGCACAGCGCTGTCTGGCAGGCTGCCAGGCGGAGAGGATACATAGAGGATGGAGGGGGGGGGTGCTCAGGGAACAGACCTGGAGCCTGGTACTGCTGCAGGCTCAGACTCCTCTGAGACCTCTGACTGTATGAATAGAGAACAGGGAACGGGAGGAGAGTGTGTCTGACCGATATGATGTGCTGATACCGTTGGATTCTGCTTACAGCTGATCAATCAAATACACTAAGATTTCAAAGAGTAAACATCATTTCAGTCATAGAGCATAGTACTCATCGGCCTCATTCAAGGTGGGGACGCTGGGGACACTCTCCCCACCACTTTGCATTAGGATCATTTGTTAGAAATGCTTGGCAGCAGCGTAGCATACTTACTGCACTTGTTGTAGCATATGTATGTATGTATATACTGCATAATGTTTGGGGGGGGGGTATTGTTTTTTAAAATCTGCCAAAAGAGTCCCCATCACTTTTTCTAACAAAGTGATGACAATGATTGTTCTAGCACCTTCTTTTAACACTAGAGCCGCCAGGGGTCAAATGTACCCGCTATTAGAATGCATTGATTTTCAAGGTACAATGTTCTTTTATTTATCACACTAGAACACAGGGTTAAGAGTGAGCTTTGATCGCACTGTGATGACACTTATACCAATAGAATATGTGGACTCTCAGCTTTCATATGATATATATTGTGCGGATAGCATAAGATATCGCTAAAAGTGTCTCTCTCTCTCTCTCTCTCTCTCTCTCTCTCTCTCTCTCTCTATCTCTCTCTCTCTCTCTCTCTCTCTCTCTCTCTCTCTCTCTATCT